>NW_024501792.1:5818614-5995952 GCF_017590055.1 Onychostruthus taczanowskii
ATATATAAATATATATGAATATATAAAATATAGTAATAGTTAAAAATTTTAAATTTTAAAATTTTAATTACATTATATTATACACATTTATTTAAAGTATACATACATAATATCTTGTTTTATTATTTAGTTTTGGAAGGTTTTTTTACAGTTTTAGGCTAAATGTAGTGTTTTCTTGGGGGTTAGTGTTTGTCAGCACAAAAAGTTTAAAATTCTTAGCAACTAGGTTTCTAACAGGTGCTGTCCTGACTTACTTTTTGGAAGGTTTTTTACAGTTTTATGATTAAATGTAGTGTTTTCTTGGGGTTGCTTGTCAGTACAGAAAGTTTACTATTCTTAGTACCTAGGTTTCGAACAGGTGGTGTCCCCGCTTACTTTTTGGAAGGTTTTTTGTGGTTTTAGGTTAAATGTAGTGTTTTCTTGAGGGGTTAGTGTTTGCCAGTACAGCAGGTTTACAATGCTTAGTGCCGAGGGTGGTGTCCCCACTTACTGGAGAGGTCCCGTCCGACGCCGAGGGCCAGCCCGTCCTTGATCCAGAGCACGATGCCATTGTACTCGGGGATGGCGCAGAGCAGCGTCACCGGCTGCCCCGCGATCACCACCTGGTCCTGGGGCTGCTGCGTGAACGAGGACGCCTGGCCTGCACGGGGAACAAGAGAGGAACACCACGCTGTCAGCTCTCCAGTGGCTTCCAACACGATGCAGTTCCTTGGGATGCAGCAGGCCAGGATGCTCCTGGCACAGCACAAATGGGAGACTGAGCTCGGCAGCTCTTAATGATGTGTTTGCTTAATTATGTGATTGCCCCATAGAATGATAGAATGGGATGGAAGGGACCTTAAAGCTCATCCTGTTCACAGGGAGGAATTCCGAATTCCTTCTCAATATCCCATCAACCCCGCCCTCTGGCAGTGGGAGCCATTCCCTGTGTCCTGTCCCTCCATCCCTTGTCCCCAGTCCCTCTCCAGCTCTCCAGGAACCCCTTTAGGCCCTGCCAGGGGCTCTGAGCTCTCCCTGGATGCTTCTCCAGGTGAGCACCCCCAGCTCTCCCAGCCTGGCTCCAAAGCAGAGGGGCTCCAGCCCTGGAGCACCTCTGTGGCCTCCTCTGGACTCATTCCCCCAATATTTCCTGTGTTGGGGACCCAGAGGTGGACACAGCACTTTGTGACAGACAAATATTTGCAATATTTTTGCTCCCTGGGGGGAAAAGAAAGCTCCAACCAAGAGGTACCAGAATTTCCTGTAACTGTTTTATTCCAAATTGTCGTGGTAGTGTTTCAGCCACAATGATCACAGACAGAAAAGCAGCAGGATGTTCAGCAGCAGCAATATTTTATATTACACATAATAAAAGAGGATGTTGATCCTCTGCTTCTGAGCCTTGCTCCCACCTCATGTGTTCTCTGAAATCAGGATGTGCAAGGAAACAACCTGCTATAAAACACACAGGGAAACAACCAACTGCTGCTGTTCTGCTCCCTCCCCAGGTGTCACCGCCTGGCATTTGCTGGGCGCTTCCCACACATCTGGAGGGGAAGGGAAGGCCCAGCTCTCCCTCAGCACTGCCTTTCTTGAAGCTGCATTGTGAGACTCACAAATCTCTCCTCATCCTTCCCTAACTGCAATGCTGCAATAACAAATCCCAGCCCCGGGTCATCTCCTGCCATGGTGGGATGTTTCACACTGCAGGTGTGACATGGCACTTCTCATTTTCCATGGGAAGCACTCCAGTCACTCTAACCTCTTCCACAGCAGAGTTTACCCAGCATTAAGTTTTATTTTCACTCTCCCTTGGCTTTGCCATGATTGAAAATTATTCAGAGAATCAGAGAATCCCAGAATGGCTTGGGTTGGGAGGGATCTTAAAGCCCATCTCATTCTACCCCCTGCCATGGGCAGGGACACCTTCCACGGGTAGGGACACATTCCACTGTCCCAGGGTGCTCCAAGCCCCATCCAACCTGGCCTTGGATGTTCAGGGATTCAAAGTGTTAAATCCTGCTATTTTTTTTTTTCTTTCCATAATGAGTGCATGGGACAATCCCAAAATGTCCCTGCAGAGCCACAGTCTGAAGCTGGAAGATCCTAAATGTGGGGCCATTTCAGGCAGATCTGCTGATATCTGGGCTCCTGTGAGTACAGTCTTTTGTGTGAGTTGGTTGAAGAGCATCCCAATTATCTTCCACCACTTAGTCTTGCTCTGATTCTGGATTCAGGAGATGACCTGGGAAAGAGAGGTGTTGGGGGGAAGGCAGAAGCGCTGAATTGCCTCTCTGTGGGGTTTGTAGGACCAGGAACCTCTCTGGGTAGGAATTATGGCCCTGTGTCAGACAGGAATTCAGAGTCTGTGCCCTCCACTGAGTTTCTGTTCCGTCCATGGAAGAGGACTGGGCTGGAGGAAAAATTCCTCTTTAAAACCAATTTATCAAAGCAGGACCATCTCCACGTGATCCACCCCAAATCAATTCAATCCTAATTTACACCGACTCCATTTAATCATTGACTGATGATTAATCCGGGACCAAGGTTAAGTGTGACACAAGTTCTTACATCTGAACTTGTTTCCAGATGAGCTGCTGGGCCTTTCCTACAGGGCAAGGCTCCAAAGCTCCATCATTTTCCAGCTCACACTGTTGAACCAACGTGTGCCCCCACATGAGTGCTTATATTTCACTTTAATTCATTATAGCTTCAGCTCGCTGTTAGCCACCTAAAGGAGCACAGGGAAAAGCAAAGCTGTCCTTTCGAAATTCCAGATGCTTCACATTACAGGAAGGTAAAAAGCCCAGCTGGAATTTTTGCAGATCTCCAGAAGCTCCTTGGGCACTTCATTCATGGGTGTTTTGGAGATCCCAGGTCTCCCAGCACCCCCATATCTCCAAGGAACTCTGATTTTCACCCCAGATAGTCCAAAAGACCACAGTGGTGGCTCTTGGCATGGTGCTGCCTGCACAACAGGGCAGGTTAATTTCAGAGGAGATTCCAGTTTTTCCTGCTGGGAGGCACTCACTGGAAGTCATGGCCTCTGACACAAACCCTTGTGCTGAGATTTAAATATTTGATTTCAAAGGGAATATGAGTCAGCTCTGTATTTTTTGGTTTTGGATTCATAAAGGAAAAACACTCCTAGGATAGCAGGGAAAAACGGGATGAGAGAGAAAACTCAGAAAGCAGAAAAAGTAGGTGTTTTGCTTTGTTGTTTTGTTGTTTTATTTTAATATATACTTTCCACCCACTAACTGGGTTTTCACAGCTCACTCTGTAATCCTGACAATTCTCAAGGCAGTGCTGGGCGAGCAGGGACAGCGCAGGAAGGCAGCAATAACCCAAAAAGATTTGTTTTATCAGTGAGAATTATCAGCTTGTCAGCTGGGAGCTGCACGAGCTCTAATGAGAACGCAGAGGCACAAAGTGGTGTCTGTGCCCTCTGCAAATGCCCATTAAGCACAGGCTTCATTTGGTAATTGCTGCTGGAAATGAAGCTCTTTTTATGTTTTATTTTCCCTTTTTCCCTTATTTCTTGATTTGTTTTAAAGACGAGCTGATGGCCATGGAAAATCAGAGCAGAAACATGGCATATGTCTCCTGTATTTTCCTTCACTGTGTTTGTTCAGTGAGAAGAATTGTCACTTAAACCCATTTTTTATTCATCCAAGGCTCCATTTCATCTACAAACAGCTCAGACTCAGTCACAGGAGAGAAAAGATGGGTGCAAGGACCTTAAGAGCATTACCTGGCCCAGTCCCTGCTCCACAGCAGGATCATCTCTTCCTAAATCTCAGATAAAAAAAAAAAGAAAAAAGTACTGAAGACAGAGCTCAACTCACTTTCAAATCAGCTTAAAGTCTGATTACTGGGTTTAACTGGGTTTGGAAGATCAGAGGCCTGTCCACGTTACAGCTTATGTCTTAATGTCAAAGGAACAAGTAATTTGCAGGAAAGTTTTAAGGGAGATAAGATACTTGACAGAAAATAACTGAAAATAGGGAGATTGGGAAAGGGTGATTTACAAATGCAGGCTGAGCGATTTCAGCTACAAGAAAATGGGCTGAAAGATGTCAGTTGGGTATTTTTCCAGGAATGTTTAAAATGGAATTACAAAATGATGCTTTGATTTCAAAGCAAGAGGTTTGACTCCAACCTGTTGGGCAAGCAGGAGCTTCCCAGCTTCTCCTCTTCCACTATACAGAGTTTCAGCCATAAATACTGGTTAATCTAAATCTCTGCAGAATAGGAGTTCATCAGAGAATCATGGAATTGTTTCAGTTGGAAGGGAACTTAAAAGCCCATCCAGTTCCACCCATGGGCAGGGACACCTTCCACTGTCCCAGGCTGCTCCAAGCCCCATCCAGCCTCGCTTTGGACACTCCCAGGGATCCAGGGGCAGCCACAGCTGCTCTGGGCACCCTGTGCCAGGGCCTGCCCACCCTCACAGGGAACAATTCCTAATTCCCAATATCCCATCAACCCCGCCCTCTGGCAGTGGAAGCCATTCCCTGTGTCCTGTCCCTGCATCCCTTGTCCCCAGTCCCTCTCCAGCTCTCCTGGAGCCTCTTCAGGCCCTGCAAGGGGCTCTGAGCTCTCCCTGGAGCCTTCTCCTCTCCAGGTGAGCACCCCCAGCTCTCCCAGCCTGGCTCCAGCCCTGGAGCATCTCCAAGGGCTGCTCTGGACTTGCTCCAGCAGCACCAGGCCTTTCCTGTGCTGGGACCCCAGAGGCAGATACAGCTCACTACATGAGCCCAACAAGAGTCCAGACATGGCACCCTCATCACCCATCTCCTTGTCACCTCCTGCTGCACAAATCATCCCCAAATCTGGATTTGGAAAGTGCCGCATAACAAAGCAGGGAAATGCAACAACATGTCCATGTGTCCCCAGCCCAAATGTAGCCCTGTTTTACTTCCACATCCCATCTTCCCTCTAGTGCAGAGACTTGGAATATTTTCAAATAAATTACTCAGTTGATGCCTGGCTTCCTCAAAGGGAGTCGCTGGGCACTGACTCTGCCCCTGGGAGTCTCCATGTGAGGAGAAGCAAAGCTCAGGGCTCTGAATTCATTGTTGAATTTTTTTTTGGTTTCGTTTAAAAGCAAACAGCTATGGAAATGAGATGCTGATGATGCCATTTGGCCAGGGTCCAGCACAAGCCCAGTGTCCCACCTGCACTCTGGAGCTGCCCTGCAGCTGGATGTGCTGTCACCACAGGTCACCTGCTGTGCCCAGAGGAGCTCTTTATCCCAGAGCCTTCCCATCTCCTCCTGCTTGCTGCTTTGCCCCTCTCCCTGAGGAGCTGCCATGTTGCCACATTTCTCTTCACAGAGAAAAGCAAGGCACACTTCTTCCCAAGAATATTTCTGGGTTTCACATCTCTGAACATCAGAGAAAGAAAACACAATGATTATCTCACTTGCTGTGCCCGTGTTGTGCAAAAGTAGAATGCAATATGGAGATTGTTTACCCAGAGTGATGGTGTTTTGTTTCCTTGGCCTGTCAGGGCCAAGAGTGTGTGTGTCTGGACAGTCACGAGAGTCACAGGAGAGTCACGAGATGAGTGCAGTTCTGTGCAGTTGTGTGCAGAGTGAGTGCATGGCAGATTCAGTTCAGATGTATGTAATACAGTATAATAAAGTAATTAATTAGCCTTCTGATAAGATGGAGTCAGATGCATCATTCTCTCCCCTCCAATGTTCTGATCCTATACTGCCAGGCACCAGCAGGACCCCCTTGCTGGCCCCCAAGCTCCTGCCTTCTTCAAGGAGTCTCTCTCATGGGGGCACTTCTGCAGCCACTGCAATCCTGAAGGGCAGGAACAAAAGGGGACAATAAAGGCACCACAGTGAAGAGCAAGCAGGCAAGAACACTAACCCTGCTTTCAAAATCCCCAGACTGGATCTTTGTGAAGTTACAAGTGTGTCATAAAAGCTAAAGGAAGAAAAAAGGAGGGAAAAAGAGAGAACCACTTTAGAACTCTTTCTATTTCCTTAATGAATTTTGCACCTGTGGCTCCTGTTTCTCAGTGTTTCTCTGTAATGTCGCCTTGTTCTTTCAAACAAAGGCTGAGACTCTTCTCTGTTTGCGACTTCCAAGGGAAATAACACTGCCAGTGCCAGGGCATTGCTTTTCAGATGTCTCAGTGCCCACGGATGGCAAGAAGGCCCAAAAATCCTGTTTAACAACACAGAATAGAGAGGAAGGCACCTACACAATGACATTGCCACGGTCTGTGCTGCAGCAGGACCTTGAAGTCCTTTCCATTGCTGAAGCCAGAGTCTGTGACAGGCATTTAAAGCTCTCTGAAGACTGAAATCTGTTTGCATGAGTTCCTGGCTGAATTATTTCAGCTTGCAGCCTCCTGTGCCCAAACCAGCAACCGGGAGCAGCAGAAAGTTAAATTTTCATTACCCAAGAGGAGTGAGTATTGTAGTAGGAAGCGAGGGACTCACTGAGGGAACAATGACTCATTAGAAATGGAGACATTGTGGCTGCTTTTATATAAGTGAAGCTTTGAATGTCCATTGTGTTCTGAAAAGAATTAGTCCTTTTTGTTGAGGAGAGCATAGAAGTGGAGAAGGAGGACTATGAGCTCCTTGTCAAAATATTACTGTTCTGAAATGAAAGGCCTGGTGATTAGGAGTGGTGGGACATTCTCCTTGTCCCTCAGTGGGAAGAGCTGATCCTTCCCTCAGCTTGGAGTTGTCACGACGTATGGTAGGAGGATGATCAAGGGGCTGCTGTGAGACATCCTAATCCTACGCAACATCCCAGGAGGGGCTGTCTTCAGACCAAGCAGATCCCACCCGATGGAAATCAGGGCATTTCATCCCAGGGGCTGAAATTACACCTGATTTCAGGAAAATCAGCCCAGCTTGGGGCTGGTTTCTTGTGGCACAACACCTAGAGATGGAGCCGTCTCTTGGCCATGAAGAGGACTGGGAAGAGATGGCTCCATGCCCACATTTCCCAGCAGAGCAGGGCCTGGCTCTGCACCACCCCACACAGCTCCTGCTATGGCTTTGTGACAAACAGGCTGGTTCCCAGCACTCCTTTGGGTCCCCTCCCTGGAGCCAAGGACACCGAGCCCCCTGCACAGGGCCCATCATGCTCCGGAACACGTGCCCGCATTGATTTTCAGATGAGGAGGAAGAGCAAGCAGACAAAAGCTTTACATTATTTACAAAGCTCTCTGGAATTGTCAGTCATGGGGAAGCACGGGGAAGGGCCATGCAGGCAGCCGAGCTGCTCATTGCCTGCCTGCAGCCCAACTCCCTCCCTGGTGGGACACAACACCCACACCTGTGCTGAGGTGGAGCTCAAGGCCTGGCCGGGTACAGAGCACAGGGAACAGGGAGCCATGTGTTCCCAGGGGCAAGGATTTCTCCAGCCAAGGACAGGGATGAGCTTTTTTTGCACCAGCAGAGAAAGAAACAGCTGTGGGTTCCCACACAGGAGCAGAGGGATGGCGCCAGTGATGCTGTCCTCAGTGAGGAGATGTGGATCAGCCTCCCCATGGGACAGCCCCTTGCTGGTATGGCCACAGCCAAGTCAGACACTTCCTTGGGCTTCACAGCACAAATAAGAGAGGTAGCTTGAGTTCAGCCCTTGCATAAGATTCCAGTTTTTTAAAATTTGGCTTCCTTGGGGAGAAAATAAAATCAAATCTGTTTGAACAAAAATGTCAGTTTGGCCTTTTTTAGAGAGACTGCATAAGTCTGGCTCATGTGGCCTCAGTGCTCATTTGAAAGAAACGAAAGCACAACACCTTCAGTCAAGGGATGACTCAGGTGTGTGGAATGGTGCTGGTCACTGACCAGCTGTGTGACCTGGCAGAGGTGTCCTTGCTCCAGGAGGGAAGCAGGAGCTGAGGTCGTGCCTTGCTCACCCACAAACACACAGGGAGATGAGGCTTTCCCTGGAAGCACAGCCTGGGGGTCCCCACTGAGTCCAGACACCTGTGCAGCTCCCAGGGGGAGGTGTGGGATGCATGAGGTAAAAGCAAAGCCAAAGGGATGCCCAGGAAGAGCAATGAAAAGTAGGGCAATGAATTTGGGGAAGGGGCTGGAGAACCAGGACAGGCTGAGGGAGGCTGGAGGAAAAAAGGCTCAGGGGGGACCTTCTCCCTTTCCACAACTCCTGACTGGAGGGGGCAGCCAGGTGGGGACCAGTCTCTGCTCCCAGAGAACAAGGGACAGGACAAGGAAATGGCCTCAAGTCACAGCAGGGGAGGTTTAGGTTGGATATTTAGGAAAGTGCTCTTCACAGAAAAGGTTGCAAAGCATTGGACAGGGCTGGCCAGGGCAGTGGTGGGGTCCCTATCCCTGGGGTGTTCACAAGATGTGTGGATGTGGCACTTGGGGACACGGCTTAGTGGTGAACATGCTGGGGGTGCTGGGTTGAGGGTTGGACTTGATGATCTGAAGTCTTTTTTGAACTAAATGACCCTGTGGTCCTAATGCCAGCTGCCAGAGCGGAGTTTAAGGTGCAAAGCCAGTGCTCTGCTCTCCTGCCTGGCCTCTGGGAATGCATTGTCTCCTGGCCATGATCAGCTCTCAGCAAGCCCACGTGCTGAGCTGAGCTCATCCCGCAGTGATGTCAGATATTTTCCTAGCACTGCTTTGAGAGGAACCATCCACATCCCACTGTGTCCACTAAGTAGCTTCAAACAGGAAACAGGGAAATTTTGAGTAAGACATTAAACCTTTCAGAGATCTTTTTGTCTATTAGTCACAGAGGCAAGAGATCTGAACTATCGAGTGTTCCGCTGGCTTTGATACCCACATGAAATCCCAGCACTGCTTTCAAAGTCACTGTGAGGAGTTTGATCAGCCATGCAGAAAGGGCTGAAATGTCATCGGCTGCTCTGTTATTAGCTGCCAATTGGGAAAGGTGTAAGAGTATCCTTACCGTGGGATATTTATTAGCAAACTCTTCCCAGCAGCAGCCTGCAGAATTACCTCTTGTGAGATTAAACACCTGCTCCTGGGAGCTGCACTGATAGGAAACAAACTAATGTGCTGCATTGAGGTACCAAAAAGCAGCATTCAAGTGACCTTACAAACTGGATCACACTGAATATTCCAGCTGCATGCATGGCTCCAGGCTCCGTGGATGGCTCCAGGCTCTGTGGATGACTACATGATCCATGGATGGCTCCAAGATCCATGGATGGCTCCAAGCTTCATGGATGGCTCCAGGCTCTCTGGATGACTCCTAGCTCCCTGGATGGCTCCAGGCGGATGACTACATGATCCATGGATGGCTCCAAGATCCATGGATGGCTCCAAGCTTCATGGATGGCTCCAGGCTCTCTGGATGACTCCAAGCTCCATGGATGGCTCCAGGCTCCATGGATGGATGGCTCCAGGCTCCATGAATGGCTCCAGGCACCGTGGATGGCTCCAGGCTCCGTGGACAGCTCCAATCTCCCTGGATGGCTCCTAGCTCCCTGGATGGCTCCTAGTTCCTTGGATGGCTCCAGGTTCCCTGGATGGATGGTTCCAGGCTCCATGGATGGCTCCTGGCTGCTCCGCTCTCCCAGCCTCTCCTGCTGCTCAGATTCACTGAGCTCTGAGCAGGCAGCATTATCTCCTATTAGACAAGCTGCTAGAGCTGGGATGCATGCTTTAGGGCACACAGGACTTTTGCAGGGTAGGAGGTAGAGGCAGCAAACTGGATTAGGTGGTGTTTTACCCAGGGCCAGTACAGGAGGAGGGGGAAAAGCAGGCGAGGTGTTGCAGGGGAGTGGCAGAGGAGCTGAAGGATCAGCAAGAGGCAAAGCTGGTGGTGTCACTAAAGCTGTGGCAGAGGGTGTGAGGGCTTCCCCACACCCTGGGGCCAACACCTCATCCCAGAGCCTGGGCTGCTGTGGCTCCCTTTCCAAGGGCAGCTGTAAGCTCTGAGCCTGTGCCAAGGCTGCTCAGGGCACAGGGTGATGCCTGTCCTTGCTGGGAACAGGGACAGTGGCACCAGCAGCTGTTCCAGAGGCACTGGAAACCCTGGGCAGGCGCTGAGCACCAATCCCTCATGGAGACAAGAGCAGAGGGGAATAGATTTCCTCCCATTGATCCACCTGCATGCCCAGCTCCACTGAACGCTGCCAATGTCTCCAAGAAATATTTTGTTACCGGCGCTCCTGAGGAAGCTGTGGCACAGTAAGAAATCACCATTTGTTCTCCTGTCAAGGTACAGTGTCCTGGCACAGCTCCCCAGGGCCAGGCTGATGGGCTCAGAGGGGAGAACAGAGCAGGGGATGCTCCTGCTCTGGTAATTCCAGCCAAGCAGCTCTCTCTGTGGTAACTCCAGCTGCTTTTTAGATGATAACTATTTGTAGCTCAGAAAGGCGGTGGCAGGTCCCCAGCTCCAGGAATCTTGCACAGACACTCCTGGGACCTAAAGCCTCCCACTTCAATCCACAGAGTAGAAAAAGGAACTTTTCCTTCTAAAAATAACAGCAGATGTGCAAACCAGTGGGCAGCAGCCTGCCTGCACCAGGTCTCCCAGATAAAATCCTTAAGGATTTTATCCCTTGTGACCTTCTGAAATCTCTCAGGTGATCCCTCTTTCCTGGATTACAGTAAATCCAAGTGCCTCCCCTTTGCCCACCCTTTATTCCCAGATCAGGGCTGCTCTTTTGAAATAGAGTCCTTTAAATCTCAGCTCATCTTTGAGTTAGAGGGCACAGAGGACACTCGTCCATAGGAAAACGAGAAGGATGAATAATCCATTTCACAAACGATTTGGAGATTTCAAAGTCTGGCTCTGCTCCCAGGAAGAGCGGCAACTGGAAGTTGTGCAGTTCACGGGGTGGAAAATTAGAGCAAAGAGCTCGCCTTGGGTCGCACCATGTTTCACTTCCATCCTCGTTTTTCAAAATCTGTTATCGCACGCTATGAGGCATGCAGAGAAATCAGAATGAAGATGCAGCTCAGAACAGAAAATGCAGATACTGAATGTTACATTCTCTGCATATGGAAGCAGGGTTGGATGATCTTTCAGGTCCCCTCCAACCCAAACTGCTCTGGGATTCTATAATATTAAAATAAGTGGAAAATTCTGCTCATTCTCACACTAATTTTAACTTGTCTTGCTACAGATTGGTGAGATATTGTGTAGATTGGAGAATCCATCCAAGGAGTGGTTAAATGAGTCTCTCTACAGGGTGTTGCCATCTCTGCAGGTGTTGGAAGTGATTCCCCTACCAGATACTTCCCTGAACAAGAAACATCTTGGTGGCACCAAAGCTCATGGATGGAGGGAAGAGAAGGCAGGAATAAATCTTATTATTGCCCTGGAAGGCTGGGAAGCTGCTGTCTGCATGAAACATCACCTGGGTGGTTTTTGGGGGAGCCCCTGGCCAGATGAGCTCCGGGATATTGCAGAGCAGGCCGTGGAGTCACTCCAGCTCCTGCTGTTTACCAGAGCAGGGCGGGATTGCTTGGGGTTGTGCTGTGTGAATTATCAGCTCTGAAGATGAAGTGGAGTGAGAATTAGCAGGTTTCTGCTATAATTATTGTTTGCTTGGATTTTTAGAAGTGGAAGTGATTGTAAATATGTGCATTTTTTTTTACACATGCAAGATTCATATTTAAAATTAAAACAAATTATTCTGAAAAACAGCCTAAAGTGAAGTATATGCAATACACACAGAAAAAAAAAAAAGTGGCAGGGGGAAGGCAGGAGGGGTTGGAGATGCTGAGATGAACAGACAGCAGATCATCTTGGGGTAGGAAATGTTTCACACACGTGCCCATCCTGTTATCCCAGGAAGGTGCTTAAAAATTCACTTACTTCTCTATGTGGAAGCGTAGAAAATGCTCCCCTCCATAAAAATCATGGTTGCACTATCCCCAGAGCCAAGGAAACACCTACAAAGTGCATTTATCCATCACAGAAGAGGCCAGTGACCTGCACCACTGCTGACAACCAGCTGGTGCTTTTTACCTGGGTTTTACCCAGTAAAGCAAAGAACCATGAAAAATGAGAGGCAACGTGAATCCAGTCAACATTTACAGCCCTGCAATTGCTTTGTCAGCCCAGGTGCAGCCCTGGGAGAAGGCCCAGGGAAGGGGCTGTGCCTTGTCAGACAGACCCCGTGGCTTCTCCCCTTCCCTGCTGGAGAACGGGGGCTCGGAGTCCCTTTAACACGGATTTTGCTGTTTGTTTTGTCACCAACTCCTTCTCAATGTTTCCCACTGTGAAGTATATGCAATACACACAGAAAAAAAAAAAAGTGGCAGGGGGAAGGCAGGAGGGGTTGGAGATGCTGAGGTGAACAGACTGAGAGCAGATCATCTTGGGGTAGGAAATGTTTCACACACGTGCCCATCCTGTTATCCCAGGAAGGTGCTTAAAAATTCACTTACTTCTCTATGTGGAAGCGTAGAAAATGCTCCCCTCCATAAAAATCATGGTTGCACTATCCCCAGAGCCAAGGAAACACCTACAAAGTGCATTTATCCATCACAGAAGAGGCCAGTGACCTGCACCACTGCTGACAACCAGCTGGTGCTTTTTACCTGGGTTTTACCCAGTAAAGCAAAGAACCATGAAAAATGAGAGGCAACGTGAATCCAGTCAATATTTACAGCCCTGCAACTGCTTTGTCAGCCCAGGTGCAGCCCTGGGAGAAGGCCCAGGGAAGGGGCTGGGCCTTGTCAGACAGACCCCGTGGCTTCTCCCCTTCCCTGCTGGAGAAGGGGGGCTCAGAGGGGACTCGGATTATTTAACACGGATTTTGCTGTTTGTTTTGTCACCAACTCCTTCTCAATGTTTCCCACTGCAGAGTCAATGGCTGCCTGGTGCAAAACCCCGGCCCAAGAGCAGATTAGCACATTCCAGCCTGCTGTGTTAATTAGCAGGTAATGAGAGATGCTCATCAATAAACTCAGCCGTATCTGACCCCCCTCCTGGGCGCTGCCTGCAGGACTCGGGAATGACAAGGCTTGCTGAGGTCACTCAGGAGATGAAGTTCTCTCACCCCAGAGCAGAGGCAGAGCTCTGGGAGAGCTCACACAACCAGCACAGCAACAAAGGCCTTTCACTCAGGTTCTTGGGGGACAGCTGGGGGAAATGCTTTTCCACCTGGTTTGCTGGTAGAGGAGCTCTTGCTCAAGGTTCAGAGCTGGTAGTGTAAAGCCAGGAGTCAAAATGAAAGGAACTTCATTATCATTAGTAAGGAGCTGGACTCGGTGATCCCTGTAGATCCTTTCCAAGTCAGTGTATTCTAGTATTGCATTATTCTCTAAGTACAGAATTATACTCCCTTGGAGTAAATCAGTGGAAATTTCTCCCCAAGGATTCCCCACTCTTGAGAACTTATCCACAGTGGGGATAAATACCCCTAAGGAAAAATAAACAAACAAATACATAAATAAATAAATAAGGTTCTTTTGCAGCTTAAATCAAAGCAAACTTCAAATGCAAGTCCCTTCTCAGGCTGAAATCCTGAGGAATGGTGCGAGGAAAGTCCCCAAACAGAAACAGTTGCCTGTGCCACGTCTATTTCTGACTTGAGGAAAAGCTCCCTGCCTTCAAGGCGGCAGGAACATAACCTGTTTGAGGCCTTAGAGACAGACACATAACCATCATCATCATTTTTAAGGAGCAATGTGCACCACAGTGCCTTACGGACACCTATAAATTACCCAGCACCCGCCTGCCAGCTCAGCCTAAGCTCGATATTGCCTGCAGTAATTATTTGGATCAAATGCAGTTTATCTGCTTCATATTTGTGTTTCTGTGCTCTCTGGTAACTTATAAATGTCATTGCAGTGTTTATTTGTTATAATGAAACTTAATGACGTTTGAAACCAATGGCTGTGGTTGCAGGCTGCAGGTTCGAAGTAATCTCTTCATCTTTGAAGCAGGAGGCCCAATGATAACATTAAATTATCCTACAGAAAAGGAAGATGTATGCAGACAGATATTCAGGCCTGTGTATTATTCATTGGAGAGATGACTAGCAATGAGCCACAGTGCCTAAGGCGACGGACTCAAAGCATTGCCACCCAGCAAGGCAAATGTTCCTGTCCAAGGGGAGTCAGTTGTCAAGCCACAAGCCCAAGTGCATCTCAATCTGTTTTATTAAACCTTCGAAGGCATGCTGGGGCAGCTGGGTGCCAGACGCCCGTGTGAGATGGCTGGCAGGGAAGAAATGAGGTGGGGCTGCTGTAAAACAGCAGAGCTGTGTCAGGAGGGGGAGAATCCAGCTTTGGGAGGCATCAGAGGGATGGGGAGCAGAGCAGGAGCTTGCCAGTGCTTGGAATCCCCCCAGCCAGTTGCTGGGCGCTGAAGGCTGTTCTCCCTCCATGCAAGACCCAGAATAAACTTTTCTTGCTTTGCTTCAGGCACTGCTCCTTGTCCTCCCTCCTTCTGAATAATTTCCTCCCTTGGTTTCTATTTCTGCGTGTATTTATAGACTCTGGTCGTGTCTCCCCTTGAGCCTCCTCTAGACTATATAAATTTACCTCCTCCAGTCTCTCCTCTTACAACCTGCTGTCGAATCCCTGGGCCATTCCTGCTACCACAGTCAGAATTCTCCCCGGCTTTGCTCTGTGCTCCCCCCTGCAGGGCCCGGTGCTGCTGCGGTGCCAGTCCCATCGCAGCCCACGTGGAGCTGCACAATTACTGCTGCTGATCACCTCGGGACCTGCTGAAGCAAAATGCCCGTGGCAACAGCCAGGAACATCTTTCCTTCAGCTGCCTCAGTGCTGTCAGGAGTGTGGAAGTACCCAGCACTCAAAGAACTTTAACCCCTGCAGCACAGCTGAGCTGTCGAACTTCTGGTTTCTGAGTTGCTTTCCTTCACATGGGCTAGGCTGGTGCTCCCACACCTCCTGCTCAGGCTGCTGCATCCCCCAGGAATATGGAAACAGCCTCACCAAACCCCTCCTCAAAGGGCAGTGAAACTATAGGGTCTGCAGGAAAGTGGACCCCAGTGAAGTTTGGCTTTTTGTCTTCACCTGCTTCTCCTGCACAGGGTCAGACAGGTCTGGAAACGCCCTGTGCTGCAGCATCAGCTCCCAGCAGCAAAGCTCCACCCTCTGCTCTGGCCCTGGGCGATGGGACAGTGTGGCCAGATGGTGAGGGAAGGGGTTCTGCCCTGCTCAGATGAGACCACACCTGCAGTGCTGCCTCCAGCTGGGGGTCTTCATCACTGGAAGGACATGAACCAACTGGAGTGAGGCCAGAGGAGGTCATGGAGGTGCTCTGAGGGCTGGAGCCAGGCTGGGAGAGCTGGGGGGGCTCACCTGGAGAGGAGAAGGCTCCAGGGAGAGCTCAGAGCTCCTGGCAGGGCCTAAAGGGGCTCCAGGAGAGCTGGAGAGGGACTGGGGACAAGGCATGGAAGGACAGGACACAGGGAATGGCTTCCACTGCCAGAGGGCAGGGATGGATGGGATATTGGGAATTAGGAATGGTTCCCTGTGAGGGGGGGCAGGCCCTGGCACAGGGTGCCCAGAGCAGCTGTGGCTGCCCCTGGATCCATGGAGATGTTGAAAGCCAGGCTGGACAGAGCTTGGAGAAACCTGGGATAGTGGAAGGTATTCCTGCCCATGGCAGGGGATTGGAACAAGATGGTTTTTAAGGCCCCTTCCAACCCAAACTGTTCCATAATTCTTTGATTCTGTGATACCCATGAGTCTCTCTTCTTTCCCAGGGCTGTTGTGCGAAGCAATTCCAAATCCCTGAACTACCCTGAGAGTGCCAGTGTTTAGAGCTTCAGTTTCATGTGATTGCAGGGCAAGATGGTTTCCCCCAAACCCTCCAAGGACCAGCCCATGGGGCACATCCATCACTGGCATCTCTGTACCTGGCACCAGCTGAGGTCCCTGCCCTGGGCACCTGTGGGGCAGGGAGGTGACCCCTGCAGAGGGCAAACCCTACAAGCAAACACTGGTCAGTGCTTTATTCAGTGACCACCAGCAGTGCAGGAAAGCCTGGGCAGCTCACTCACTTCACCCACCTGAGCACCTGGATGGGAACCAAGGCTGTTACTGGCAGACAAGCTACCTGATGACAACTGACAAGAGAAATTCATCTGCATTACTCACAATCCTTACACAGCCAGAGCTAGAGAACCCCCTGCAAGGATCCCACCACTGAGAGCTCATCCCAGCCCCCAGCTCTGATTTCCCTAGGAGCAGACCTCTTTTCTAGCTGGGAGTGCCTTGGATTGACTAACACACCTGTCCGTGGGTCCTTGCAGCTCCCAGAGCCTGGGCAGGTCTCCCATCCACACTCCCACTGGATCTAACATTGCTTAAAACATCAGTGACATCGATAAATGAGGAGGAGAGACCTGTGCAGGGCCACCTGCAATGCCCTTGGTGGAAACCCTTGAAAAGGGAGTTAATTCTGGACTCTGCCCGTGCTCGGCTCGGAAGGGATGCAAGCTCTGCCGTCCCCCAAGCAGCTCTGGAAACAAACAAGTTGACAAATGAGGCTGCCTCTTAATGAAGCTGCAGCCAAAGTCAATACTTGGCCCTTCTATCAGGGCACAGATCAAAGATGGTCTCAAGGGCAAACGACCTCGGCAGGGGTGGGACAGCTGTCACTCACAGGAGGGAAGGGGTGGCTCGAAATGAAAAGGAACAGCCTCAGAAGCAGAGGGAGACAAGGGCAACTTGCAGAAGCAGAAAGGAAAAGGATTTAGAAGAGGAGACATGCAGAAGGTGGGGGAAGCATTTCTTCCTGGCCTGGAGTGCTCTGTCTGCAGTTAAATCCTGGTATTCTCTCTGTCTCCACCATCACTGCTGCACATCCAGAGCTACATTCTCACAAACCTGTATTTCAGCTATTTCTCTGCAGAAGTTTTCCTTCTCCTCCCACCCAGCTGACAAAAGACTGAGATGGGGAAGGATTAAGGTTCCCCCATCTATTTACAAGTATCTTGAGGGGTTTAAAGCTTTGCCTCCAAGTTAGGTACACTTGGGGTGTTCTTCTGGGGGCAGGGATGGGCAAGAAGGAAGGAAAACAGCACAAAAGATAAGGAGACCCTGCCCACAACAGCAAATCAGGTCCCCAATATCTACGGCTGTTTGCAGCTTGAAGGAAGGATATTCTCACCAGGCAGTTGGGCCCTGCAGCTGCTTTAGATCCATCAATGTCCACTGCACCCTCCAAGCCAACACTTCAGGCTGTCCTGTCCCAAAGAGCAGCCTCACTAAGGGAATGGCTGGGACAGAAGCCCTTTAGTGGCTGGTGTGAGCTGGGACTCACCTTGGACAGGCCATGCCTGATCCCAGCCTGGCTTGGGCAAACCCCTGGGTGCAATTCCATACCCCAGCTCTGGCTGGCTAGGAGCAGGTTTCTGGGGCAGGGATTGTTCCTGCCCTGTTTGGGAGGTGCCACAGCACCTGGCCCAGCATGGACTTGACCCTCAGCTGAAGGTGAGCCCACCCAGTCATTTCCTGTCTCCAGAAAAATCCACGGGCAGCTTGGCTCCCCCTTTGAAAGCTCCAGGATTGAACACTGGTCTGAGCTGATGGCAACAACAACCCAGCACACTTATCTCCAGGTCAACCTAAATATTTCATTTAGCTTCTAAAGGAGTCAATGCCTTTCTCTCTTTCTTCCTTTATTTTAAATCTTGGAATGCTACTGACTCTCATGAATATTGATGAGGATCATTAGTCACTGAACATTTCACTTCCCTTCTCTTTTCCCATCTATATAAAAGCTTCATCTTTGTTAAAGGGGAAAAAAAAATCCATCTCAAGTTATATCTCTGGATATGCTTTAAGATTAGCTCCATTAATACATTTATAGAGGAGTAAATACCCATGGGAGCAAATAAAGGGTGTAAAAGGGCATGGAGATACTGACTCTGAGACTGGTGCTGCACTGGAGGGAACTGGGAAGGTTTGTGCCTGATGTTCTTTGCCCTCTGAAGGTTCATCGTGGCAGCCTTGGGTGCTAAATAATCCTTGCATTGGCTGCCTGGCCTGGGGGATTCCCCTCACACATGATCCCTGCCTATCCTGCAGGTTTTTGACCATTCCCGGTCCTTCCACCTTCATCAGCCTCAACCTGAAGGCTTCAATTGCATTGAGTGAACACAGGTGGGAGGCTTTGGCCAGATACAGCAAATAATTTGGGGCAAACAAGAAAAGCAGGACTTGCAGCATTCAGCTGGATACTTCACAACCAGATTTCCCTATTTCCTTACAACAAAAAAAGGATTTTTAGAAGGGTTTAAAACCAAGTCAGCTCAAACACAGCTGTGTGCATTGCTGGGTGCTTGGCAGTGCCTTTCAGTCAAATCCAACACAGTCCCACTTCACTGAGGAATGGAAGCAGGATCTTTTTGCTGGCCTGAAACACACAATTTCATCCCATTTTGTCATTACAGCAGTGAAATAGAGCTGCCTCACAGTGCTGCTGTAAGAGAGGAGCTTCGTGATGCAGGTTGGGACTGCAGGGATGGTGTTATGTGGCACACAGGGAAACCCTGGGGAAGGAGCTTCAAAATGAGTTATTTAAGCCTTTTTCAAGCACAGCAAAACCACTGGCTCCCCAGTGCCCAGAACACCAGAGGGTTTCATCTTCACACCAGTCTTAGCTGCCACCCACAGCCTGTTGGGCTGGAAGTGCTCCAGCACTCCAGTTTCTGCTCACAATTGCACAGCAGATTTCCTCGTGCTGGTTCAAGAGCCATTTCAATGGCAGGCCTGGCTGTTTGTCGATCCTGAGTGTGTCTCAGGGTGGGACTTACAAGACTGCAGTTGTTTTAATTGATATTCTAAGTGACAGGATCTTGGTGCTGCTTCATTGCTCCAGTCTGGGCATCAGCAAACCATCTCTGCCTGCAGAAAGCACGTGGCTGTCTCCAGGAGAGGGAGGTCGGGGATCCAGAGCAGGCAGGAACAATCCTGGTGTCTCCTTGCAGCCGTGTCTGTGCCCCACAAGTGCCCCCCAGAATAGCAGAAATTATGCTCTCCCTTTCTCCAGCCTTGGGTAGAGATGTGCTGTCACAATCTTTCCCCCTTTCTGACCAAAATCTGGATTGTTTTATTGGAAGCAATGGCTTCCAGATACCTTGAGAGCTGGAGACTTCCACACAGCCAGGCTATCATGTCCATGTCAGGGGGATTTACAGCATCATCAGCACCTGACTCAATGGCAGAGCCAGATCTGCTCTACTGTGGTGGTCACCACATCCTTTAGTGGTGGCCTGGCAGGGCTGGGTTATTTGTTGGACTCAGAGATCTTCGGGGTCTTTTCCAATCTAAACAGTTCCATGACTGTGTGTCAGCTGTGTGACTGGGGTCACTGATCACACTGCTGTCAGGGTCCCCATGAGGGACACGAGGGAGGAAAGCTAAATGACAGACCCCAGGCTGCAGCAGCAGCTCTGCAGAGAGGGGAAAACTACCAGCAGATACAGCTCCAGGGGAAACAGCCTGGAGCAGCGTGGAGGTGGGAAAGCCAGAGCTGCCATCTCCAAACAAAAGCCTTGGATCTCCTGTCACTCATGTCCCCCCATCTCCTGATTAATAATAAACTGGCCCAAAGCCCACAGCACCAAAAGATGTCCAGACAGCTGTGGCAAGGTGAGGTGAGGTCCACAACCTTATCTCTGCCATCCTCCAGGTGCAGTTCACAGGACAAGCTTTTACCAACAACTTGCCATAGTCCTCAGGTGCACATCCCATTTCAGTGCCAGAGAGGAACTAAAGGGGCATGGTGAGGGCAGTGGAATTCAAGTGGCTGAAATAATCTATATTCCACCCTAGATATTGATCCATGTATACAAATAATGGAATCCCAGAATGGTTTGGTTGGGAGGGACCTTAAAGGCCATCTTGTTCCACCCCCTGCCATGGGCAGGGACCCCTTCCAGTATCCCAGGCTGCTCCAAGTCCCATCCAACCTGGCCTGGAACACTTCCAGGGATGGGGCAGCCACAGCTTCTCTGGGCACCCTCTGCCAGGGCCTCAGCACCGTCACAAGGAAGAATTTCCTCCCAGTATCCCACCTAACCCTGTCCTCCTTCAGGTTTAGGCCATTTCCTCTTGTCCCACTGCTACATGCTCTTATGAAGAGTCCTTCTCCAGCCTAAGACTCCTGAAATGTTTTTAGTGTGCTCCCCAAAGGAAGTCCCTGCAAGGGAACAGTGCACAGATTCCACAGGATCCAGGTTTTCCTGCACACACCTGCAGGCTGAACAGTGAGAGAAGCAGCTCCTGAAATGTCTGATGCTGGTACTCAGGGAGTGAGGAAAGATCGTATTCATTTATTTAAGACCATGCAGCAATAGTTTTCCACAGGGGACTGCTGCTCAAATCAATAGATAAAATGATACCCTTCGACCATTAACTGCTACAACAACACTGTTACCGTAAAGCTCCTGAGCTTTGATCAGATTTATGACCAGCAGAGTTGTTCAGCCGCTCCACAGCTGCTCTAGACGACTGGGACATCATGGATGCAGCTCTGCTCCCCCTCTCCAAAGGAGCAGAGAGCAGCAGGAAATTAAGGAGAACAAACAGAAAGTAACACGGGATCCTTCCCTCGGCAGCATCCTCAGGAATGTGCATGCTGCACGCACCAGGACGTGGCTCGTGGCCACAGAGGTCCTGCCTTACCCAGTTTTCCAGCTGACCCAACCCAGGCACAGTTTCCCCCTGACACCAGACACAGGCAGCTCCTACACTGGTTTTCCTCAGGTTTCACTTACATCCCTGCCTTGTTCAGCTCCCAGACGCACAAAGCATCACGGAAATATCAATGCGACCTCTGAGATAACAACGCATCCTTAACAACTCCTTGAGAACGGCTCTATCCACTCTCCTCTCCCTTCCCAGCGCCATTGTCAGATAAAGAACAAAAGGCTCAATGCAGCTCATTGAGCTGCCGGCCCTAATCAATTGCTGAGTGACAGCGCTGGGTGAGGGCAGCACCCCCATCACAGAGCTGCGAGCCCCGGGGCGGGTGGCACCTTCACTGGGAGTGACAGCAGCCTTAGCAATGCAAAGTTCCCACTGCATCCCGCGGGGAGCTGGAGATCAGCTGATAACGGAGTCTCCAGCCCTGGAGATCAGCTGACAATGGAGCCACCACCGCCTTTGCACCAGGGTTCCTGCAGCTTGCAGCAAAGCTTGGCAGAAATCCCATTTCCAGGGAGCAGACCATACAAAGCCCAGAGGGCAAGGCTGTAGGAAGATGCCGGTGTGCTGTTGGAGCTGTTTCTGGGCTGTTGAGCTCTGCTGTGTGCACAGGAGGCTGAACAGAGCCAACACTGTTTGAACTAAACCAAGTGACATGTCACAGGTCTGCTCCCAAAGGACAGACCCTTTCCACTGTCAGGCCAGAGAACCAAGAGCAGTTTGACCTTCTACAGCAGCACTGAGGTTTTTGGCATCTGGTAGAGGAGAAAGGTCACGTTTTACAGGGATAAGAGGACTAGGTCCTATTTATCCTTGAGGCTCAGGAAGATTCATGCTCAGCCTGTGCTGCTGCAGATGTAAAAGTCACTTGCAAGATCCAGATTAAGTGTTCCCATAAATCCAAGTAATTCCGAGGCAGCAACTGCCTTGCTGGGCTGTTAATGGGTGGCACAAATATGCCACTGTGCCTCAGTGCCACGCTCTAATCAGAGGTTTTCCTGGCAGGAAGGGTTCACTGAACCCAGTTTGAGCTATGGCAGGGAGCAGAAGAGGCGGTCAAGCAGAGAGACTTTTGGAGCAGGGGCACAGCCAGCTTCTCTGAACAAGCCATTTTTTCCCAAAAGAGCAGAGACTCCATCCCAGAGCCCAGCTGGTTTCTCTCCAGGCAGTAACACGGGGCCTGACAGAGAAAGGAACTGCCAATCAGACCATTGTAGAAAGGATGCTCAGGCTCCAGGAGGAAAAAATTTTGTGAGTCCCTCTGTTCTCCACTGGAGAAACAGAAGGGTGTGGTGGGATGGATGATGAGGGGTGGGACGTCAGAGGGATGTGGAGCTGCTGGAGTGACTCTAGAGAGGTCATGGAGATGCTCCAGCCCTGGAGCCCCTCTGCTCTGGAGCCAGGCTGGCAGAGCTGGGGGTGCTCACCTGGAGAGGAGAAGGCTCCAGGGAGAGCTCAGAGCCCCTGCCAGGGCCTGAAGGGGCTCCAGGAGAGCTGGAGAGGGACTGGGGACAAGGGATGGAGGGACAGGACACAGGGAATGGCTCCCACTGCCAGAGGGCAGGGCTGGATGGGATATTGGGAATTAGGAATTGTTCCCTGTGAGGGTGGGCAGGCTCTGGCACAGGGGGCCCAGAGCAGCTGTGGCTGCCCCTGGATCCCTGGCAGTGCCCAAGGCCAGGCTGGATGGGGCTGGGAGCAGCCTGGGACAGTGGGAGGTGTCCCTGCCCATGGCAGGGGGGGAATGAGACGAGCATTAAGGTCGCTTACAAGCTAAACCATTCTTTGATTCTGTGATTCTGTGACTGAAAAGGGCACACATCTGCCCACAGCCCTACAAGCAGCAATGCATCCATGCTCTGTGCCCACCACATTATCTAGGATTTCAATATTTGTGACATCCTTTAAAACTTTAACTCAGTTTGGTGTTCAGATCCATCTCCTTTCCTCTTTGTCCTCCTTGGTGTTTTGTTTCTCCACCTCAGCGCTGCTGCCCAGCTCCCCAGGGACCCCAGCTCTGCCCCGCAGCAGCGCTGCTGCAGAAGGAGCTGCAGCCCTGGCTCCTGCGGGAGCTGCAGATTGCCTCAGAGAAGCTATTAAGAAGCAGTCAAATAGAGCAACCTTTCATTGACAAGGCACTCGGCCCTTTAAACGATTCCAAATAGTGTTTTCTTTTTATTGCTTTCTGCAGTTTAACAGCCTTGATTTCAAGTTACTTTGGCTTATGATAAACTCTGGATCTATAACGCCTCTATTCTCTCCCTCTTTGGTCTCTCTTGCCTGCTTCTTCTTTATGTTTTTATTAAAAAAAGATCCAGGAAAACAGATAGCAGATTAAAAGGGAAACAAATTGAAATGGGTCAAATGTATCTTGCTTAGATGACAGCCACCCCATTAGATACTTTTAAACAGGACAAATAATCCGTTTGGAAGCATAAGTGGGCTTTTACATTTATTCTAAATTACAAACCAAATGATTGCAGCCTCAAATGGAAGCACTGGCTAATTGCACTAATATCTCACTAATTCCAGCACCAAGGAATGGGGGAAAAAACGAACAATTTTCACCATTTTACCAATTATTCAATTTAGGCCAAGGTACATTATGCAAACCCTGGATTGAGCTTCCTCTCCATTTTGTGATCTATGACAAGGACTGGAATTCCAGTTATTAATAATGGAGGAGCTATAATTATTCTAAGGATGGGTATGAGATAATTACAAGCCATAAACCCAGCTTTCATATGCACACACAATTCTCTCCCCATGTCTGGCAGCACCAAAACCTTGCTGCAGACTGAAGACATCCTGAAGCTCAGGACAAACACCCCATGCAGAGCTGCTCGCAGGTCACCATGTGAAGCCAGAGCTGGGAACATGAGCTGGAACACGAGCAGCTACCCAGCTCTGCAGGCAGAATCAACCTTCCAGAGGCTGGAATTGGGTGATCCTGAAGGTTCCTTCCAACCCAAACACTGTATGACTCCATGGTTCTCTGATCCCTAGAGGCTGCAGTCTGTGAGGGCTGCATGGACGCAGGAATGACCCCAAACAGAGTAGGCTGGTGGCTCTCCTTGCCTTTAGGCCACCACTGTCCCTGTCTCTCTGGGCCAACTCACCCCTGTCCCATGTCTGAGGTGTGAGGATGAATCCCAACTTTGTAGGACCTCCCCCTGCCCCCAGGAACTTGCTGTTGGAGCAAGGCCAGAGGAGACCATAAACTTGACAAGAGGACAGGAGCACCTTCCTGGAGAATACTGGGTTGTGTGAAGACCTTACAGCACCTTCCAGTATCTGAAGGAGCCACAGAGAAGCTGGAGAGGGACACTGTCAGGAACTGTAGTGACAGGAAAAGGGGGAATGGGTACAAATGGAAATTTAGACCAGATGTCAGGAGAAAATTCTTCACTGTGAGGGTGGAGACATACTGGTACAGGTTGTCCAGGGAGGCTGTGGATGCCCCATTCCCAGAAATGTCCAGGGCCAGGTTGGACAAGTCCTTCAGCATCCAAGTCTAGTGGGAAGTCTCCCTGAACATGGCAGGGGAAAGTTGGGACCAGATGATTTTTAAGGTCCCTTCCAACTCTTAACATTTTGGGAGTCCATGAACAAAAGAACAGAGCCTTCCTTTAGTCCTTTCCATTAGTGCTTTCAGATAAGATCCCAAACCTTCAGAACAGAAGAGTCAAGGTGAGATTGCAAAACTTTCAAAGCCTTACTCTTTACCCTCCCAAAAGTGAATATTTGTCTTATGCTGCCCAACAGCTGCACGTGGCTTTTAAAGAAAAGTCATGCATCCAGGATCTGGGCAGCCCTTCCCTGAGCTGATTTCTGCAGCCCTGACCCAGCAGAGGTGACCTGCCAAGCTCTCCCTCTCACACAGAAGACAGAGCACTCGTTGCTATGTGGAGCTGCAGCTCTGCAGCACAGGCTGCTGGTTCTGTTGTGCTTTGTGTGGTGAATGGAGACACCTTGAATGCACAACCCAGCCCCGACACAAACGGAGAGTGGCTGCTGCCGGAGATAACTGTGGCACAACCTCCTCCTGGCACAGCAGGCAGTGTTTGCATCCCTCTGAAGAGGAGGGTTTGTCCTTCCCTCAGCACAGATCATTAACCACTCACTGCTCGAGGAGAAGATGCTGCACCAAATCCTTCTGTCCTTTTCCCCGCTCTGTGCTGGGCATGGGGATGGAGCTCACCCCTCATACTCCAAGAGCTGTGTCCATCCCATGTTGATGCCACCTGCCCTCCACATGTAAGGACATGAGAGTCAGCGAAGTGTCTGGAAGGGGAGGTCAGAGGAGCTGCCCTGCCCCACTGCCCTGCGTGGGGGGACATTGCTGTAGGCACCTTCCAGCAGCTGGTGGCTGGTGGGAACAGGTGGTGGAGGTGAAGGCTGACACCTCTCAGTGCTTAATCGTTCCCGTTAGTAGCTTTATGAATGGCAGCCAAAAAGTGCCATAATTGCTGCAGTGACGCTTGCTAATGACTCGAGTTAGATCTGGCAAGTAGTCAAAGGCAGGAGACAAGAAGTAAAACTGCAGGAGCAGCATCTGAATTCCTGCCTTGGACCACTGCAGAGGAGAGCAGAGCAAGCCTGGCTTGGGACCTGCAGGAATGGACAAGGAAGGACCAAGCAATGATGGGTGAGCAGAGAGATACTCCAGCACACCCTTGCCTGCCCCTGGGGAGAGAATTGCATGAGAAAGGAGAAGTGGGAATAGAGGAACAAGCCCAGATTTTCAGAGTAGCTCAAAATCCTTTTTCTTGGGGGACGAAGGTGACCCATGTCCTAGAAAACATCTTTCTACTCCAAAATCACCTTGAATCAGGGTGGCACAAGCCCTGGGAGAAGCAGGGTAACTCAGCTGACAGCATCACCTCCAGCCCCAGCAGCACCTCCCTTGCACTGCAGGTGCCTTGGGACATGCAGGCCACCCGCCGTGGCTCCCACTGCTCCACCCTCGTGGCCATGGGAGAGCTGTTCCTAAGGAGCAATCCGGCCCCTCCTGAGCTAACAGCACGCTCCTCCTCATTATGTATCTGTTTCTGAATGTTAACAAACAGTTGGCAGCAGCTGATTGAGTAGGTTATTAGCAGAATGAAGACAGATGGTGGAGGATTAACTCCAAAGTGTCTTTATTGCACGGCCGTCATTGCAGACAGCTCTCCCTCTCCCTCTGTCTGCAACTGTCACCAGCTCCATGTCACCCCACAGCCCCCAGTGCTCACCAGAGCGCAGGCCCAGCACGAGACAAGCTCATCATCAATCACATGAGTACAGAGCAGCCACGCTGGAGCTGTGCCTTCCTGCTCCCCAGCCAAATTCCACCCCCAAATCCAGACTTTTCCTGCTGAGGGTTTTACAAAGTGAGAAGTGGTCGCACCTGATACAGCACAGCAGTGCAAGGACAATGCCCAAACTGCATTTGCTGTGCCTGTCATGTGGTGCCTGACAGCTGGGAGAGGCTCCAACACTGCACCTGGGCCTGTCTGATCACTACACAGAGATTGAGATGAGGAGCTGATGGAGCTGATGGAACTGATGGAGCTGACGTGATGAGGCACATCCATGGACACCGATCTTGGCTCCTCATCCTGGGGCCCAGCTCAGCGGGAAGAGCCACATCTGCAGCCAGCTGTGCTAATGGACATCATCCCTTGCCAGCTGGTCAACAAACAGCACAATGCCACCAAAAGCCCTTGCTGGGCCCCTCTAACCCAGATCTATTTCGCTCTGCTGGGAGAGCTTGCCAAACAGATCTGTGTGCATCCAGACTGGATCTTCTCTGTGGGGACAGCCCAAACCACCATGTTCACAGAATCACAGAATATCCTGAGCTGGAAGGGTCCCACAAGGATCATCCAGTCCCACTCCTGGCCCTGCACAGACCCCCCAACAATCCCACTCTGTGCAACCCTGGCAACACAAAGGCTCCTGGAGCTCTGGCAGCCTCGGGGCCGTGCCCATTCCCTGGGCAGCCTGGGCAGTGCCCAGCACCCTCTGAGGGCAGAACCTCTTCCTGAAATGTGACCTAAGAAATTATTTCCCATCAGAAAATGATTCTTCCACACTGTCTAGGCTTCCAACCCCTCTTGTGCTTATCTCCCTCCAAGCCATTGTAGATGTCTCCAGTAAATGACAGGAAGGTTCTAAGGGTCCCTGCAATTACCTGTTTCCTCTGGGATGGAGACCCTACACCTCATATTATCCCACTGCCCCACTGCTTTCCTGTGCTTTCAGTTCTCTCAGCTCCCTTGTAACTATTAAGAGGGCTGCTCTTCAGCCTCTTTTTAAAGGGAGAAAAAGCTCTCACTTGGCATAAATACAAAAGGGGAGCTACTTTCTCTCCTCACCCTGGCAAGGGAACTGGCCCAAAGAGTCTGGCTCAGGCACCTTGGGCAGGAAATTCCTGTAGATGACCAGGCACCTGACCCCACCCCAGCTCACACCATACAGTGTGGATGTGTACTGCAATCCACCAAAACCCTGGGAAGCTGGATGTCTGAAATTGTCATCTGTAACTGCTTCTAATGAAAACACAAGTCCTAGGTGGTCTCTGTAGCCATGGAAATCCCCCTGACTTTTGTTTTTGGCAGATTGTACCTTTAAACATAATGGCCCTGCAGCCTGCAGGGGCCAGAAACTGGCTGCATGTCAGGCAGGAACACTTTGTTCCCTTTCCCTCACAAAAGCTTTACTTTTGGCCTTTCATGTTTCTTTGTTCTCTCCACACAAAGCCATGCTCAGCCTGAAAAGGGGGCTCACTTCGTAGGCTGACGCAGGCTCTGAATCCATCAGGGGACCAGAGCAATCCCAAAGGACTGGCAGGATGCCCAGGGTCCTGTCAGCCTCCAACACCCTGTGAGTATCCCCAGGGTCTGGGCACAACCACAGACAGCCTGTCCAAGAGGCTGGAGGGACAGGAAGGTACCGAGAGGGAGGCTGCACCTTCTCACAGCACTTGTGTCCCATGGGGCAGCCCCTTCCCATTAAAAACATCCTCTAATCAATGTTTAAAGAGTGTGTGGTAATTAACAAGCATGAGGTGAAGCCTTGTGAAGTACTTTCCCCATGTTATCAGGGCTCCTGGGAATGTGAAAGAACCTTTGATCTTCTAACTGATATTTGAACCATAAACTTGCCTCCATTAGAGTTTTACTTCATGGAAACAAACTCACCTTTTACTCTCATGGAAAAAAGCTTCCTGCAGGAGCAGACACCCCCATAGCTAACTGCTGGCAAAACTCCATCCCATGCAGGGAAAAAGAATTATGCAATAGTTTGGGTTAGAAGGGACCTTTCAGGGTCACCCAACCTTCCTCTAGACCAGGGTACTCAGAGCCCCATCCCTTGGATGTTTCCAGAAAAGGAAGTGCAGCAGGGCAAGAGATCACACCCTTTGTCCGAATTATTTTCAATCAGAATCCCCAAAAAGGGTTATATCCACACTTGGATCAAGTTTCCAATTCCCAGAGTGACCTCACAGAAGCCAAACTCTGTGACACATCCTAGAGACCCTCTCATCTCACCGGGCTCTGGACTTCCTTCTCTCATCCAGCATTAATCAGAGGGGGCTGCACCAGGGCTGGCTCCAGGAAAAGAAGCTACCAGAAGCAAGGATGGCAGTTCTTCTGAACATAAATAGTTTTTGTTTAGTTATTATGCTTCATAATTATTTATGATATTTCTATGGATTAATCAATGCTCATAAAGTACTTGGGGAATGACTGGAATATAAAATAGGGAGATTTTAGCAGAAGTTTGAAGAGCTATGTAACAGTGACTCTGCGAGGTTCAGAGGCACTGGAAACTGGGATTCTGGAAGTGACATGGTGACCACTGCCACCCAAATAGAACAAGAAGAGTAGATGCAGCAATTGCTGCAAGAGCTTCCTGTGTGATAAATCCTTTCTGTAGGAAAAGACAGTGGGTTATGGATGTATGGAACTACAAAGCTCCTGCTCTTCTCTTGCAGCTTCACACAGGGGTCTCCCCACATGCCCTCTAAGATGTTCCAGAGATCAAAGGGGAAGCAGGATTTCAGCACACCCTCAGAAGTGAAGCCCCTCACAATGAGATTGCTAAAGAGGAAGAAGAAGAGAAGGTGAGGGAACTGCTCACCTTCAGTCATCCTGCGGTACTTCTCCTTGTACATGAACCCCAGTACTAGGCAGCATCCTCTTCCTGGGAGCCCCAGTTCTGCAAGAGAAGAGAGCGTGGGGTTAGACTGGGCTGGGGACAGGAGCAGGCACCTGGGGCTGCTGCAGGGAGCAAATCCTGCTGGAGACACCCTTCAGGAAAAGTGCCAGGAAGGTGAGCACCTAACTGAAGTCTTTGGTCAGCCTCACAGAGCTGAGCTTGGCTGGGCCCCCTAGACTGTATCTAAAGACAGGAGGGACAGCATCCCCTCCCTTGCCTGTCCTTAAGCTCTCCTCCATTCCAAGTGAGGGAATGAGCTGCATCTTCTTCCACAGCAGCTTGTTGCAACAAGACTCTTTCATCCCTTTCTCCCTTAGTGGGGAGCAAAGTGAAACGGGAAATGGGCCTCAGTAGGGAAGATAATTCTGGCCTAAGGAATCTTGCTCTTTAGAAGCAAGCAAGTGACCCTATGAGCAGGAGTGTGCCAGAGTCTGAGGAGGCACAGGCCTTTGATGCCTTGATTTGTTAATGGAGCTTTTTGACTCTTGGTAACAAACAGAGAGATCTGAGCGTGGGTTTTTCCAGAAGTAGGCTGCGAGCACAGGCACTCTCCCCGTGCGCATCTCAGAGAGGCAGAGAGCTCTTGTTCTTCAAACAAATTCTCCTGTGTCACAGTGCAGAAAATTAAGGTACCATGTCCCCAATGCTGCCTGCGGACCTGCAGAGCTCCTCGGGGGCTTCTGTGCTCTGCAGAGCCCCGCTGATCAAAGCCCCTTTGATGTTTACTTAATGTGGCTGTGGACTCTGCGGAGCCCCCTCTGCCGAGGAAGTTGTGCCGCTCGCAGGAGGGGAAGGCGGCGGAACGCGAGGCTGGAGAGCACAGCGGTGGCTGGAGAGTGGAGCAGGACCTGCCTGGCAAGCTTGGCTTTCAGTGCCACGGGGCAAACTTCGGGTTGAATTGCAGATCTGGATTGTGTCCAGAGGAAGAGGGAAGTGTGATGTGATGAGGGAAGATCCCCAGATCCACCTGGGTATAGACCCAGACATAGAGAATCCCTCCCTAGCAGTCCTCGCTGCCACGGCATCCCAGCAGAGTGGTTATATCCTCCTCTTGTGCACAGTATGAGGCAGAGTTTGAGCCTAAACCTAGAAAAAAAACAGACTTCTTTTGATGCCACACACAAGCCCAGTTAAAGCACTTCCTCTAGCATTATACAGGGCTCCACCTTGCAGGAGGCCCCTGGTCTAAGGCTCCCACCAGGGAGGAATCAGCATCTAACCAAAACAAATCACACATGCCAATCCACTGAGGCTGATGCTCAGACAAAGGCAAGTCTCTTGAAATAATCAGAGTAAGCTGAAATTTAATTGCTCCCCTAAATCTGCCTTGTCCTGGAGGGAATGCCCTGGAGAGAAACAGATGTTTCCAGAATGTGACTCCAGCTTTCATGTTGTCTTTGGGGGTGCTTATAACTCCTTCATTGGCCACAAAAGGTGGTGACTAACTGAGGTGAAGATGTCTAAAGATCAGGGCAGATAACTCAACAAATAGAACTCTCAGTGGCTTCTTGAATTAACAGGAAGGCATAACGAACAACCATTGTCCGGGTCTGATGGTGGAAACCACTTCTCTTGCTTTCCAGGATGGAGATAACGTGCTCCACCATGGTCTGCACGAAGTGAACAGCCACAAACACTCAGAAAGGTGCTGGCCTGCAGGGAGTTGAGTGCCTCAGACCGCAGGGACAGCCAGCGCAGGCTGCCTCCCTCAGCCCTGGCTGATAACGAGGATCGATAAGACTGTGCTGACCTTGGGGGAGGTTCCATGCAGGATCCTGTGAGGACACACACCCTGTGTGCCTGGCAGAGCCCTGAGCCTGCCCAGAGCCCCCAGGGCCGACTGTGCAGAGCCAGCAAAGCAGGTGAGAGCCTTTATGTCTTTATTGATAGGAAAACAAAACCACATCGATTGCTATTGAGCCTTCAACGAGCACCAAGGTATCAAAGTAATTAAAACAACACAATTAGATTAGTGTCAGACAAGGCAGCAGGGCCCACAGTGTAGCTGAGCAAGCCAGCTCTGCTTGCTCAGATGTGCACAGAGGGCCTGTGAATGGATGCTGGCTGGGTTTTCCTGGACACAGAGCTGGGGTGAGGGGGCCTGCCACCCCTGCACACACCATGAGCACAAACATCACCAAGATCATGGAATGGTTTGGGTGGGAATGGACCTTAAGGACCCTGCCATGAACAGGGACACCTTCCACTGTCCCAGGCTGCTCCAAGCCCTCTCCAGCCTGGCCTTGGGCACTGCCAGGGATCCAGGCAGGGCATCCTGTGCCAGGGCCTGCCCCCCCTCACAGGGAACAATTCCTAATTCCCAATATCCCATCCATCCCTGCCCTCTGGCAGTGGGAGCCATTCCCTGTGTCCTGTCTCTCCATCCCTTGTCCCCAGTCCCTCTCCAGCTCTCCTGGAGCCCCTTCAGGCCCTGAGGGGCTCTGAGCTCTCCCTGGAGCCTGCTCCTCTCCAGGTGAGCCCCCCCAGCTCTGCCAGCCTGGCTCCAGAGCAGAGGGGCTCCAGGGCTGGAGCATCTCCATGATCTCCTCTGGACTCACCCCTCAGCTCCAGCTCCTTCTGATGATGGTGGCCCCAGAGCACCCGAGCCAGGGCAGTGCTGAGGGCAGCAGGAGCTGCAGTGTCCTGGGACAGTCCCACCGCTCAGGTGTCCAGCTCTCACCTTCCCCTTGCAGTGAGCAGAAAGCTCCCAAAAGGGGGTTGTGGGCAGGGGCTGCAGCCCCAGGCAATGGCTGTGCTGCCCAACAGGCCCAGCTGAGCCCTCAGGGAGGGCGGGAGGCTCAGGCTGAGCTGGATCCCGAGGAAATGTGGGCTCTTGCCTCTCTGGAGCCTGGCTCAGCAGGCTGCTGTGGGTGCCTGTCTCCCGTTTGCCTCCCCAAGGGGTGCTATAATTAACACTTATAAACCACTTTGATATCCCATGATGAAAGGAGCTGTACAAAAGCACTGCATTATAATAATTCATACCATAAATTTGTGAGAACATGCAAAAATCTTTATAGCTAAAGGCACCTTTAAATACTTGAGAGAGCCTTTAAAAGGTAAAATACTTCAAGATGACTCTGCTGCCTAAGGATGTCTCACCATTTTGGCTTTTAGTGGCTACCTAAAGCTAAAATAGTTAAGCAGATACGCAGCATTTTAAATGTCTTGGCTTTAGGGGGGCTGCTGAGACACACCAAAACCAGAATGTTTTAACCCTTGTGTGTCCCCATCTCCCCCAAATCAATCCCATCCATTTCCTTGCAATGATAATTGAATTTCTCAGCATCTCAAAAGTAGTTACAGCTGAAGTTGATCATCCCACACACTGTGATGAAGTGGGAGCTAAGGTATCCTGGTTGGAAAACATGCAGCAGAACCACGGTTTCCACTCTCTCAGAAGTACCTGCATTAATTCACCCCCAAACTGGCAGAAGAGCCACTCACTGGGTAAAGCAGGAGCAACTTCAAACCACAAATTGCCAGTGACAACAAAGCAAAAGCCAATTAAAAGAGACAGACCTTGGAGTCTTTGAGAAAGGGATCAAGGGATCCTCAGCCTGGGAAATAGCGGGAAAAGGTACTTAGGAAGAAAGATCTCTCAGTGCTGGCCCAAACCACAGATTCCTTCTGCTTTTTCCTCGATTCTTTCATTGTATGGGATTTTTTTTCTCAATTTTAGGGCAATTCCTTCCCTCACCACTCAGGAAGGGAAGGAAATATCAGATCACCGATGCACTAAAGGCTAAAGCTGCAAAGCTGTAATAAGGGTTTATTAACATAATCATAATATGTACTATTGTGTAGCTATATCCCACCAGGAATGATAATAAACATTTAATAGCCCAATAATACCTGTTTAATAATTTTCAGCTCACCCTGTCTAATTGCAAGTTTATTAAAGAACTATAAACTTTATAATCGTTGTAAAGGCAAAATTGCAATTCCATTGCTTATTTAATATTGAGCTAATGATATTAGAACTAAGTTATATTTTCCCATACATATTAAATATCAATTAGCTGGTTTAAACTATTGATTTGTATTTAATTAACTATGCTATTATATACCAATTAAACTCTTATAAGAGAAGCAGAAACAGCTGGTCTCTAAAATTAAATTTTTAAAACTTTGTATTAACATAAATATCACGTTTTGATTTTGTCATGTTTTCCTTCTACAGTGATGGCAATTTGCTACCTGTAAATATTTTTTCTGATTGCATGTTATATCCACGAGTTGAACTCTACTTTCTGGGATGGGGAATGGGCAACCTCCACGGTAGATATCCTACTGTCAGTGACACCAAAATGTGGAAACTGGGCAAGGCAGAGGGCTGGAAAAGCCTTATCTCACCTGGAGATCCCAGAAGCAAAGAATTTGGCTGGGAGCTCTTCAAAGAGCATGAAATTCTCCAAGGAGAGAAGCTCGACACATTCCTCAGTTGGCCAGCAAGAGAAGATCCTACCTGACCAAACTGAAGAGATTTTGATGGAGAATCCTCATCCTCCTGCTTAGGAGTTTCCTGTCCTGGTGGATGCAGTTTCCTGCTGTACATGGGTGCCTTGGTAAAGAAGCAGTATGGACAGAAAAGCCTGATCTCCCAAGGTTTTCCATGCTCTTGGCTTCACTGTGACTAAGGATGCTGCATCCCAAAAGTTTGAAAAATAGGTGAAGGAGCATTTTCTTTGTTTTCCATAATTTTGATATCCGGGCTCAGAACCATCCCAAACATCCCTGTAACCTCTTCAGAGGACCCTGCCCTGGGCAGCCATGGAGCACCTTTCCCTCCAGGTTCCACTGCCATCAGTGCTGGGTTCAAGCTTCCTCCCTTGATGTCGTTTGTATCCATGAGCATTCCTGAGCAATCCAAACTCCTGCTGCCATTTGGCAGAGAGCAAACAGATCCTTTGGCACAGAATTCCTATATTACACTGTTAAATCTGCAGAGCAATCCAAGATCTTCAGAGATGAAAAAAGCCATACAAATGCACGTTATTATTAAATCTGTGCCTGGTTAATTTATAAAAATGTATTAAAAAACTTAAGAGGCTTCCCAGATGAGAAAATGGGCACATTACTATTTGAAATATGAATGAAGCAGAGATCAGTGTTAAATGCCGGAGTGGTATTGTATTTTATTCTACAGTGTTCTGCAAAAAAGTTGCATTTATAAACCCATTTATTGTATTATGTACTTGCAAACCACCTTGTCATCCATTTATTGCACAAATAAAATCTTAAAAGCAGAGGATTAGTTGAGTGTGTCCCTGTGGGACCACAATCTGACTTTAAAGAATCCATCAATGAAAGAAAACAGATGGAGCAGAGATGTTTGCCAGCTCATTGCTCCGAGATGGAAAACACAACTGGCTATTTTCCCACAGCCCACAGACCTGGAAGGAGAGAAGGACATCCACAGGGCTTGTGGAAAACTGTCCTCACTCAGAAGCCAGGTCTGGTTGAAGAATTTATCATTCCAGTCTCCTCTCTTGTTGCTGTACAGGGTGAAGACCTTGGAGAGGACAGCTCAGCTTTGCATGGTGAGAGAAAACTCCCCAAAATTGAAGCCCTGTGTAGAAGCTCTGTTAAGCCCTAAATTTGCCTTAAACACCACCAGAGAGGCACCTACCTGCATTTGGGAACAGCAACAGCAGAAACCAGTGCCGGGGCTGTTGTCCCTACTGGGAATTTGAAGGGTGAAGGTCTGGAGGATCCTTAAAAGTTCTCTCAAACACTTCTTTTGGGTTAAAAACCATAATGGAAAAAGACAGGAAAGCTTGGATGTGCTGATTTTTGCTATGCCTCTTTCAACCCAGTAGAAAATCAGAGTCTTCATAACCCAGGAGGGTGTTTTTTGGGACAAACAATTTTGGACAGGTACATGCCTTGAATATTGGAGTACACTGAAATTCAGCTTTCCAGGTGCCTTGAAAGGCATCAGCACTGGAAGCTTCAAGAGGAAGAGCAGAGAAACACACAGGAGGCAGCTTTTCCCAGGAACAAGCTCTGCCCTGGTACCAGACAATTAAAAGTTGCTTCTTAGCAGGAAACACAACTGGCAGAAGGGGAAAGAAAGAAGAGGGATTTGTGCTGCTGAGCAAAGAGAATGATATCCCTGTGTTCCCTGGCTAATGAAGGGAAAAGAGGCACCTCCAAGTTGTAACTCAGCACTGGAGTGTTTTGAAGAGGCTTTTTTCTCTAGTGGCAACACAGAGCCTTTGGTCCCTAAAGTTCAGAACTGAATCTGTCTGTATTCCCCACTCTCCTCCCCAGCCCTTCATGGCTGATACACTTTTTCTGAACCTCTCACAAACATGTCCAATTTGGGGAGCATCTGACAAGTGAAGAAAAATCTTCACAATCCTCAAATCCAGTCATTCTTTGGATTATTTTTTTCCTTTTTCCTGAAGTTAAGAAATCTGATGGAGCTGCAGTAGAAAAAAACAATTCACCCCAGCATAAGGTGGCTGCTGGTACTTGAACCTTTCCACACAAACAGCTTTCACAGCTTTGTGTGCACAGACATGTGTTTACCCTGGTCAAATTGGCCAAAATGCTTTGTTAAGGCATTGGGGCAGCAACTTCCAGAGCTTAACTACACTTCATGTGCAGGAAAAAGTATTTTTGCTGTATTTCCTACTATAAAAGTTATAACTTCCACACAGGGTTTTATTTGAAAGAAAACCAAATAAAAGGTTATGTAGAAACAATCTATTTTTTTTCACTACTGAATATCAAACCCACTCATGTTTGCTCTGCTAAGAGCTGGGTCAGTTATCCCACACAGTCAGAGAATTCCACATCATGGCAAAAAACACACCCAGGCATTGGAAAAGGCTGGTGGGGCTGCCCATGATGCCAAATTCAATTAGTAGTGCCATGGGAGACACCTGCTCCCTCCATACCACACTTCTGAAGGCTCCACTGGTGTGGGGTCGGTGTTTCCTTCCACAGTCTCACAGGATGCAGGTGCAGCTGCTCTCTCAGGCACCTCAGTGCCTCTGGTGCTCCTGGCCTTGCTGCAGCCCTGGAGCTCAGATCCTTCCTGTCAAGTCCCTGAGTTGTTCAACCAACTCTCCTGCTGGTGCCTCTGACCTGCACTCCAAGGGCTTCCCAGGGAATGAATCTACTTCACTACAGCCCATTGTGCCTGCTGCTCCAGCCAAGTCTTCAAATGTTCTGTTCCAGTGCAGTGAGCCGCTGCAGGAAGGGCTGGAACAAGCCTTCCAGGGAAATTAAAGCAATAGGCAAGCACCTGCCTGTGCATTCCCCAGTCTCTCCTAGTGTTTCCCCAGGTCAGGCCCTGAAACCAGCACACACCACCATCTGTGCTATCCCACCAGGAGAAGATCTGAACTGACAGGATTTGCTGATGCTGGGGAGGTGGCAGGACAGCCAGGGACACGGCAGGACAGCCAGGTTCAGGGCAGGACAGTCAGGGACAGGGCAGGACAACCAGGGACATGGCAGGACAGCCAGGGACAGGGCAGGACAGCCAGGGACACGGCAGGACAGCCAGGGACAGGGCAGGACAGCCAGGGACACGGCAGGACAGCCAGGGACACGGCAGGACAGCCAGGGACACAGCAGGACAACCAGGTGTTGGGCACATCTGTCTTGGCCGCCCTCGGTGGCTGTGTTCACCAGCCCACACAGATCCATGTGCTCCATGCAGCTCCTCCATGACCAGGGCAGGAGAGGGGAACAGGCAGTGTCCCTCACCCTGTCTGACTGCTCCACCTCCTCCAGTGGTTCCTCTGCTTGAGCTGAGGGCTGGGATGGCCCTGGGCTGTCTGTCACTTCCCCCCATGCTCTCTTGGCAGCTCAGCCCTGGACTTGCAGGGACTTGGGGACCTGCCTGGCAAGGGCTGCAATTGCATATATCTTCCTCCACCTACCTTCTTCCACCCCACCAAACCCAGGAGCTGCACATTCAACTCCAGGCAGCAGAGAAGTGACCCCACCCTCCATGTATGAAACCCATCCCAGCTTTCTGCACCACCCCTTCCACTGAAAAAAAGCTCTCCAGGGAAAAAAAAATGCCTTAATGGGGCCCAGAGACTGGAAAAGCCCCAGAGTCTGCAGCAAAAGGGGTTTGTGTGAACTGGGTGGGGGGGCTGCAAGGGAAGGGGTGTTTGGGAGATGGATCGCGCTGGTCTAAAGCTGTGTTGAGCCTTCCTGCTCCATCTCCAGTGACTGGATCAGGATGTGCTCCTGCAAACTGGGAAGGCTTTCAACAGCAGAGATTGTGAGACTCTGAGGCGGTCTAAAACCAGCTCAGAACAAAACTGACAGGGAGAAAGACACAAAATCCACATATTTTGATTCCTTAAGAGTGCAGTGTTTCCTCTGAAGGCCTGATTTCACTGGGGCTTCTCATTTCACTGAAAGCCCCTGCACTGTTCCTTGCTCCTGTTGAAGGACCCCTGCGTGTCCCACCCCAATCCAAGCAACATCAGCCACAGCCACAGCACATTATCCAGGAGCCTGGTGGGAACATCTCATAGTGGAATAAATAACATTTCTTGTCACTCAGAGAGCCACATTTACATGCAGTTCTAGAGCTCCACACAATAGTGGGAGTGTCCCTGCCTCACTCCCCACCCAGAGCACCTTGTAAAAACAAACAAACAAACAATCAAACAAATAAATAAACCAACCAACCCCCTAAGGTGAATATCCAGCACAATAAAACAAGTTAAACTGGGAAGAGAACATGCCAATGGAAACACTTTGCAATAAACCCTGGAAGTCCCCACGCTGCTCTGACAGATTGTGGATAAGCTGGAGAGAAAAATAATAAAAATAAACCCACAGAACCGTAAAGGTCACATCTATAGCCGTGCTCTGGATCAACAATGGCTCCTCACACCTCCCACCTTGGACGTGTTTCTGCCTAAGCCATCCTTCTTTACAGGTCTGGAAGATGGACAGCAGCACCGGGAAGCACAAACCACTTCTGCCCTTGGAGGTGTGCTGGGATCACAGCTTTCCTCTGCCTGACCTCAGCCACTGCCTTCAAGCCCATGTGCCCCAGATCCTCCTGCCCCTGATCCAGAGAATCCCACTGCCCAGCAACTCCAGGGGCTGCACGTGCTGGCCACCCAGAGAAGTGCCCAGCTGGTCCAAGCTGGAGGAGCTGTGGCCCTTCCCTCCCCTCTGGAGGCAGGGAAAGCACTGCAGCACCGTCCTGCTCTCTGTGCACACACACACAGACCAAGCAGGGATCCCTGCTGTCCTCCTATTACTGGGAAATCACACTCCAGCCTCACAAGCTCCATTACTCCTGTGTATCGTATAATTAAATTCTATTTGCTGGTTACCTCACAGCATGGCTGCAATTCTTCTGCATCTGAGGCGTTTTAAAAATATTTCTGATCTTCAGTTTCTATTTCATTTTTCCTCTCCTTGGCAACTCTCAGCCATCTCTTTTAGCTGCCTTCCTGCCTGTGAGGTGGAAAGGGGCAGGAAACCTGCTGTGACCAGTCCATGCTGTGCTGTCTCCTCTCCAAGATGAAAGAGATCAGTGACGTGAATGTGTTATCTTAGGGGAGACCCACTGCACAGGCTAATCCCCATTTCCTCCTCAGATGTCCAAACTTGAATTACTTTCCAGGAATTTGAATGGGAGCTGAGATTCCTAAACAGCTTGGGGAACCTTGTGGTGGCATCGCCAAACCATCACAGATGAGTAAACTGGCCAAGGAAGAAGCAATTCCAGGTTAATCCCACTTGGAGGTGCATTTGCTGCAGTCCTTGCTCCTCCCCTTCTGTTCAAACTTTCTGGAAGAGCTAAATGGAAGGGGCAGCGTGAGAACAGGTCCCAACCCTCCACCAAGGAACAAAGCACCAATTACAGGGAGAGGGAGAAAGCCAGAAGATTTAAGGGATTATCTCATCACCACACTCCCGTCCCTTTCTGCTTTGATTGAGGTATTGAGGTTCAAGTGTGCTGGCAGGGAAGGCTTTGGCCACGCTCAGCAGGAGGAGAAAGGAAAGTGAGTGGGCAAATCTCAGGCTGTGGGAGGCTGATTGCTGCCCTGTCCAGACCATGCTCCTTCCATGTCCCAGTGGGAGCAGATTCATCCCCAGGCCATGCAGGCACCCACAGCAGTGCCTTCAGGCTGGGGTGCTTCAGCTCACCCTGCCCTGGCACCGCTCACCCTGCCCAGCTCCAGAGGACACCAGAGACACTGAGCATCCACAACAGCTTCAGGCTGCAGCATTTAGCCTAAATCCTTACTCCTGTGATATTCCTGTCCCATGACCATCCCTCTCCCCTTTTGGAGCATTTTTACTTTCCTAATTGACCTGAAAACTGACAATTTCTTCAACTGGTCCCATTACCTGGATCTCCATGCTGCAAACACTTTGCTAGGCATGCTCAGCTGCCTCAGCTGAAATCATTGTGGTTCACACCACGCTAAACCCTCCTCCCTTACCTGTGCAATTAGCACAGGTAAGGGGTCAGGAAGGTAAACCAGGGAGGATGGGTATGAGGGAGAGACCAAAGCAGGCACGAAGCAGGGATCTCCCCCACCCAGCAACGGGATCTCCCCCACCCAGCAATGGGATCTCCCCCACCCAGCAGTTCCCCTCCTTGTGACATGCCCTGACCGAAATCAGCCCCACTCAGGGCTGACTCGTGGCACTGGTGCCTTTACACCCCTTCCCTGCTCCTTCCCTGCTCCCTCCCTGCCAAGCCCTGTCACTGCACACAGCTCCTGCTGCCAGGGGGGCGTTTTCCCAGCATTGGCTATAACTTGGATGATCTGTGGAAACAACTCCTCTGCTTCCCCCAGTGCTGCTTCCTGCATACTCTCTCAATCCCATTAAAAGTAATGGGGTGAGATTGTCCAGCCCATTACTTTCAATGGCTTAGTTTCAGCCAGACAGCCTAAAGCTCCCATATCCTCCAAACAGCCAGCAGAGGAGCTCCAAAACTCCCCATTTCATTAGCACATCGTGCATTCCAGCTTGCCAGGGTTTAATTGGAAAGAGAGCCAAGCCTGCGTTAAGGTTTGCTAATTGCTGCAGGAGAGACACGAGCACTCCTTGCACCACTGAGGATTATTTCCTTGCTCAGCAATTTTGGGTTCTCCAAGGTGTGAGGTTTTATGTAAATAGACCAAGTTAAAAAAAAAAAGGAGAGAGACATAAGCAAGCACAGCCACAGGAGAGGGACTTTATGGAATGGTTGTGTGCTCCAAGATTCTGTTGGGCTTGCTGGTGCTGGAGGGGAAATACAGTTACAGGAGGATCTGCCAGGAAGAAACATTGGTCTTGCAAAAAGCCAGGTGAAAATCATATATTTAAGATGCATCACAGGAGCTGCAGTTTGAGTCTTTCTGAACTGTAAGTCCAATAATCCACTGAGGGCAGAGACAGGCCAAAAATCAAACCACTTTACTTCCAAGACAGTTTGATATTACAAGATGCTCAGAAAGCTGCACAGCCAAACACCTTTCTTTGGGAGCCAGAGAAATCCCATTTCAGGTCTGATTTTTGACCTCACCTTGTGCTCCAGGTTTATAAAGCCTGTCAGAACTCGATCATGTAAAGCCACGTGCCCTGTTACAGCCAGGGAAGGGACCTATTAGGGATGTACGTAATGATGTATCTGGGAGACTGAAATAATGACACCTCAACAGCTGGCTAAAAATAGCGGGAAGAGCTGAGTAGTTAAATCATAGAATATCCTGAGTTGGAAGGGACCCACACAAGGATTGAGCTGAACTCCTGGCTCTGCACAGGATACCCCAAGAATCCCACCAGGTGCCTGAGAGTGTTGACAAATGGTTGATAAACATCTCCTCTGACCATAAAACACCAGGAAGCTGCTGGTGACACTCACAGCCAAGTGCTGGAAGCTTCCAGCCCAGCCTGGAGTTTTCTTGCCTCTGAGCTGAGCCAAGAGCAGATTAGGAAGTGCAGCTCTCCTGCACCAACCCCTGTGAAGTCTCTGGTGTCCCCAGGGGCTGAGGGCTGTGCCCTGTTGTGATGTTGGGTCTCTCTGCTGCTGCTCCAAAGCTGTTAGCAGGGTGATGCTCTGGCCCTGTCCAGTCCAGGACAGATGGTAATAAATTTTTCAGTGACTGGAGCAGAGTGCAGCAACTGTGTGATTAGCATCGTTTTCTCCACTGCACATTTCATCTGTAAACTAAGATTAAATACCTGGAGGAAAAAAGCTGCAGGAAAAAGGGAACTTTAATATGTTTTCACTGCAGAGCTCCCACAAGTGAGTAAACAGCTCAGATCTGAGGTTGTAGTGGCTCGTGGGGCAGGGAACTCTCCGAATATGTAGAGTCGAGTTATCCACGTTTCATGAATGTGCTCTGTTAGAATCTGTTAGAAAAGGATGGGTTGAAAGGGACCTTAAAGATCATGTCATTCCATCCTCAGAGACACATTGCACTATCCAAGGGTGCTCCAAGTCCCTTCCAACCTGGCCTTGGACATATCCAGGGATCCAGGGGCAGCCACAGCTGCTCTGGGCACCCTGTGTCAGGGCCTCAGCACCCTCACAGGGAGGGATTTCTTCCCAGTGATGCCTTGGGAAGGCTGGCCTAGAACAGAGACTAGATGGAGTTAAAGAATAAAGCAGGGATTTATTAAAAGGCCTCTATGGATGCACCTTGGGCAGCACAAGAACCCAGCCAGGGCCACACTCAAGATGAACCAAAATGGTCCCAAAATGCACGAGTGGTCACGGGGTCTCACACTTTGATAAGTTCTGGTCCATTTGCATATTGGAGTTAATTGTCCAATTACAGCTTTAGGTTATGAAGTCCCATCCTGCTTGTTTTTCTCTCTTCAGCCCCCGTTGTTTGTGCTCTTGGGCCTGAGATTTGGATCATTTGTCCTTGGTCCCCAGCTGGAGCAGGAATTGTTTTGTCTCCCTGCTCTGTGCAGAGAGCTCACCATCCCCTAATGTGAAGCCCAGACCCGCACACTAAAGCAGCACAGAATCTGAAAAATAGAAAAGCTAAAACCTGAGGCATGACCAATATCCCCCCCAACCCTGCCCCCATCAGTGTGAAGCCATTCCCCCTTGTCCTGCACTGCCTCTAACCCAGCTGTCCCTCAGCATTCTCCTGACCGGAGCAGGTGGCTCTGAAGCAGCGCTGTGAGAGCAGCAGGGGCTGCAATCCCCTCAAAGTGAACAAGGGGAGCAGAACGCTCCATTACCTGCCTGGCTTTGAACTCTCAACTCGTTTAAACCCAACAAAACCTATTCCAAATGCCTGTCAAGCCTCACCGACCTCACTCGCCTGCAACCTCAGCCAGAGATAAAACAAGGGAATGAATTTCATGAATCGAATGGGAGATGAGGAATGGTGCCTGCTGTTGAGAAGGAAGGAATCATCACCTACAGTTTCAGCAACCATCAAAATATTGCTTTTCATCACGGCAACAGGAGTGTCAGGGCAGAGATGCTGATAGGGCACCTCAGATGGTGAGCACATCACCATTTTTTAAAAAAACAAACACAAAACCTAATAAAAAGTCATACACACAGAGAAAAAACCACCACACTTTTTGTACTGGAGTGCATCCGAGTGATAGTCATAAGAGTGGTGTCAGGGCTTGTGAGCCATCCTTCCCAATCCCAAAAAATAACTGATTCTGCATCCCTCAGCTGTTGCACCAAGCTTTCATTTTGCTCACATATAGATGTGACCAGGGCATCCTGCACATAACCCACTCCTTATGGGAGACATTGTCTGCTCTGAGTGGCATAGACAATGAGATTTGAATCCTCTGGCTTCACTTGTAGGAAAGTTTTTTTTCAAGCACCTTCTTGCCTAAAGGAAAATTCCAATGTGCCCAAAAGAGACAGGGCTGTAGGCCAGGGAAATATCATAGCATAGTTTGGGTTGGAAGAAAACTTAAAGCCCATCCAGTGCCACCCTGTGCCATGGGCAGGGACACCTCCCAGTATGCCAGGGTGCTCCAAGCCCTGCCCAGCCTGGCCTTGGGCACTGCCAGGGATCCAGGGGCAGCCACAGCTCCTCTGGCCACCCTGTGCCAGGGCCTCCCTGTCACCCAGTTCTTCTAAGTTCTTCTAAGCCTTCTGATGTTTACATTTTTGTAATGGAGATTCTCATACACATTTTCATATAAATAATGATTGTTTTGTGTTCCTTTCTGGAGGAGGAGAAAATTGATGGACTGTAGTTTGACCAGTATCATTGGAGAGGTGGCAATTTCATCCTCCAATTCACTGTCACTTTTGAAAGGCTATAAATATTGGAGTTTGAGAATAAACTTCCCTTCTTTGTACCGTGGAGGTTTCAGCGTGCGTGTAATTTTCTTTCGTGTCCTATTGCGACACCTCCCCACCGTCACTGTCAAAACTTCTTCCTTGTAGGCTGATACTGCCCTTTGCTGTTCTGTCTGCAAACTGCTGTAAGCCACCTTTCCCCATTGCTGCCCATCCCCTCTCACAGGGAGCCAGGCACACAGAGCTGGCCTGCCCTGAATTCCCAAGGAGCAGGAGGATCCGTGTTCGGAGCGCTGATGGATGGGCAAGCACCACCCGCCTTTCAAAGGACATTACATGCCACTGCTGTAATCAATAATGTATTATTTCCTCTATGTTTTATATCCTCGTGTTTATTATGTGTAAATAGGGATTTACAGTGATCTGAGTGTGTTCATTTAATGCAGCTGACACCCTGCATGTGAGATCTGCCAGCTGTCCCTCAGGACCCTCGTGGAAATGAAACGAGGCTTCTCCCACAAAGCCTTCTTTTCCAAAGAAATGGGGAAAGAAAGGAAGAAAAAAGGGAATAAAACAAGGCCAAGGTAGAGAGATCAGAGCCTGTGCACAGGGGATGGAACGCAGAATGAGTGCCAGTTCTGGGATTCAGAGTCATGCTGGCATCACTGTGAAAAGGACGTCAAACACTGCTCTCATCTCAAGTCCAAGGTGCTGCTTCCAGGAGGAAAAGGAAGGCTGGGGTGGGGGGAGAAACTTCCCCTTGAAAGGCATTGGCACACCTATGCAAAGTTCCTTCTTATTTGATCTCGGGCACAAAGAGCAGAACAGAAGCATATCATCCTTTGCAGCTAAAATGAAAAAATAAAGAGGACTTTTATCCCAGATCCATTTATCTCAGGTAATAAATTCTGCTCCTGCCTGCAGCCAGTCAGTATTTTCCAGGTGGGTAACTTTCTCACTGGAAAAATGAACAAAGCAATCAAAATAATTTGCTAATTCATTTCATACTCTTTTTTTTTTTTTTTTTTTTTTTTTTTAAACCTAAACTGCAAGTTAAAACAAACCCGAATAGCCTGGTGTGTTGTGTCAATGTTTTGTTCAACAAATATCAAAGCATTTAAAGCAACACCGAAATTCTTAATTGTGTCTTAAGAGATCTTAAGACACCTCCAGAAGTTACACAGCACTTCCCAGCAGGAAGGCAGCACTGCAGCTGGGTTGAACAGCCACGTATGGTTCCTATAGGATGGCAGCCGCCTGGAAGTGCCACCAGTGCCACCCCTGCCACGGCAGGGACACCTTCCACTGTCCCACAGGCCCTGTCCAGCCTGGTCTTGGATAATGCCAGGGATCCAGGGGCAGCCACAGCTGCTCTGGGCAACCTGAGCCAGGGCCTGCCCACTGTCACTCCCACTGCTTCTTCCTTGTAGTGGGATATGGCCTTGTGGGCTGATATCTCCCTTTGGGAAGCCCCTTGTGGGCTGATGTTGCCCTTTGGGAAATGCCTTGTGGGCTGATATCTCCCTTTGGGAAGCTCCTTGTGGGCTGATATCTCCCTTTGGGAAGCCCCTTGTGGGCTGATATCTCCCTTTGGGAAGTGCCCTGTGGGCTGATATCTCCCTTTGGGAAGCCCCTTGTGGGCTGATATCTCCCTTTGGGAAGTGCCTTGTGGGCTGATATCTCCCTTTGTGAAGTGCCTTGTGGGCTGATATCTCCCTTTGGGAAGTGCCGTGTGGGCTGATATCTCCCTTTGGGAAGCCCCTTGTGGGCTGATATCTCCCTTTGGGAAGTGCCCTGTGGGCTGATATCTCCCTTTGGGAAGTGCCGTGTGGGCTGGTATCTCCCTTTGGGAAGTGCCTCTGCCTGTCCTGACAGCAGCTGCAGCCTGTCCATCCTGGAACACCTTGGGATGTGAGGACATGATCCTGCTCTCACCTTCCCCGTGGAGTCACCAGTTGAAATGGAGCAACCTGACCTGTCCCCAGCACGTTCTCAATCCTGATCAGCGGAGCAGCTCAGCAGAACAGTTGAGCACACCGCTGGGAAATGCAGGCTCTGAGCAGCTTTCCTGTGCCAAGTTATCCCCACACGTCCAACGTGCACCTTTCCCAACATCTGTGCCCTGCCTCGTGTCCTCTCAAGCTCATCTTGGTGCATCCAGCCAAGGAAAAACACGGCTCTGCACCAGAAACAAACCCCTTAGGATCAGTCTTCCCTTCTGGCTGTGCCAAACCCTCCTCGTGCATCCTGGTCTGTATTATTTACTCATCTGTGTTATTTACTCTCAGCTTAGCTGGGAAAGAGCAGCCACAGCCTTTTTTTTTTTTTGCTTCTGGGAGGATGTGGGACCACGTTTGTGTCACACAGGAGACTTTCTGCAGCACTACAGAGGAGCGGGAGGCTCTCCTCACTCCCTGAGCTCATCTGCCTTGCCAGGCTCCTTCCTGCACCATTAAACAGCTGTCACGTTCCACCTCAGAACTTCTCGCAACTCAGCAGAAAAAATGAAAAAAAAAAAAAAAGGGGAAAAAAAGGAGGCCTAGCAGGAAAAAAAAAAAGATAAGTACCATAAAACACTGGAGAAAACAGACAGGCCCCCATTGGTCAACCGCTGTGCAGTGCTGTGGCACCGTCCTCGCTAGAAGACACTGCATTAGGGGAAGCAATGATCATCATCATTAAATGCCTTGATGGAACTCAGGCATCTGGTTTGCAGCATTTAGCTGATGAAATAAATAAGGGTGCTTTTGGCAAACACACAGGGAACAAACATGAGAGGATCACGGATGCTGGAGGGATTCCAACTTCCCTAATAATGTCCTTCCCTTTTGCCAGCTCAGGGACTTCCCAGAGGAGAGTCCTGCAGCACACGAGGGCACTCACACCAGTGCCTGAAGGCTCTTTGGGCAGGCAGATCACATCACCAAGGGCACTCAGTCCTCCTGATGTGGGAAAAGAGACAACAATCTGCATTAAAGCCTGGCAGACACACAGAGACTCAATGGCACAAGTGGAATACCCGCTGCCCCCACAGCCCCAGCCCTGAATGCTGAGGGATGGATCCACAGGGCTCCTCTGGGAGGAGATGAGCAGAGTTGTGGTCACCCCCTGCCATCTGCCCAGATGAAATACCCTTGTTTGAGACTCGCTGTCTGAGAAACTCCTCCTCATCCCTGGAAGTGTCCAAGGTGGGTTGGACAGAGCTTGGAGTGACCTGGTCTGGTGGAAGGTGTCCCTGCCCATGGCAGGAGGTGGAATGGGATGGTCTCTAAGTTCCCTTCCAAACCAATCCATGCTGGGATTCTCCAATGCTGTGGGTATCCCACAGGGAATTGGGAATTGCACTGCCAGCAGTGCCTGCAGTGAGGACAGAAGGAACACCTTCTCCATCTACCCTTGGAACAATCATTACTCCATAGACCAGTTGCTCTTTCTTCCATTCCCATGCCAGGGATGCATCTCAGACCTGTAGGACTGGTTTGGGTAATGCACCAGTGCTCAGCACCTGGGCTGTCCTGTCATCAAAAAGTTGCCCAGCCCCAGAGACGCTTGTTTCCTGTGTGTCTGTCTCTGGATGAGTTTTTACTTCTGGCTAAATGCAGCTGCAGGACAAGCTTGGTGACAGATTGGGCTGTGTGATGCAGTCCCTGCACGTTGAGATTAGAAATTATTATGACTTTCATGAAATAGCTGAACACAATTCTCATGGCCATCTATTTCTACCCCTCCTCCACTTTCAAAGACAGCAAGTGGCACAGAGTGAGTCTAGAGGGATAATAAAGATACCAGGATCCAGTTCTTGCCCTGCACGTTGTGTTAGGGCAGCTGATGTGCAGGAATGCAGCTGGATTTACAGCAGATCAAGACAGTGTCTTTCACCTCAACATTCTGTAATCATCCTCTCAGGGAATGGCAGAAACATCTCCCTCTCTTCCACAGCCAAAGGAAGTAGGATTGGACACAGAAGACAGCCCACACAGACCCCAAAATGCCCTTCTTGGGCAGAACACAGGAACAATTTTGGAAGGAAGAGATAGAGTTCCTTTGTAAAGGAGGACTGGTAGGGACTGGTAGGTTCCCTAAGGAACATCAAGAAATGCTGGATCTCATCACAGCATCAGAGCAGAGCAGGGAAGGTTTTCCCCAGACTATAGCACACAACATGGTGGCATCCTGAAGGCCTTAAAATAGATATTCCCTCAGCAAGCTTTAAATGGTCTGGGGAATGAACTGGTCACCACATTCCCTGGCATTCCATGGGCTGGAATCTCAGGCAGGATGCTGAGACTGGTGAGAACATGCAGGAGCACCCAAGAGGCTGGAGGGAATGGGACAGAGCTGCTGACCTCTCCCAAGGTTTATCCCAGTGCTGCCAACCCTGGTGAGAAGGTTTCATCACTCAGAGCTGTGTGGGACGGAGTGAAGGAAGCCCATGTTCTTTTAAAGTTACATCAGGCACCACCTGACCTTTCCCTGGCCTTAGGGAAAGTCTTTGGAAAGAAGTTTATCTATCATCAGGAAGCAAAGGTGACATTCAGGGAGACACAGGCAGCATCACAGCCCTGCCAGGCCATGGAAGAGAACAGGATTAATGAACTTTGAATGTCTGACCTCAGGGGGACCCCAACACCTTCCTGCTCTCAAAGCCACCAAGAGAGCGAAGCACACATCGGGAACTACCTGCTGCAGAGAGTGACCCCAAAAATCCACCCCCAGCCCCTCCTCACAGACACCTTTTCCCATGGAAAACACCTCCCAGAGCACTTGTGCTTCCCCCATCAGCCTCCCACTCCCCATCTCAGCACGTGACCAGCCTGAGGGAACAGCAAGTCTTGGGCAAATTTAGGGTTGGATTATAGCCCAGCTGACTGTGACTAACCTTCCGAAATGAAGGTCAGTGCTGCTACCTTGGGATGTGCTTTCCTTCCATTTATTTCTTGATGGGAAAGCGATGGAGAGTGTAATTACTGCTGTACTACCTCACACAAGTTGTGAATGTCCTAGTCCAGGGAAAATGAAGATTTGGATACAAGTTCTGTGCCAAGAGGGGGAAAGAGGGGTGTTAAACAGTCAGAAAGGGGTGTTAAACAGTCAGCAAGGGGTGTTAAACAGTCCGTGCCAGCTCCCACTGCACTAAGGGAAAAGCCCCCAGGCTGTCCCATCCCCCCATGAGTGGGAGATGCTGCATGGCAGCTGAAGTAGTGCAGGATATGGGAAGAAGCATCCATTGCCTGCTCTCAGCTGTGCACTCCTGAACCTGCAAAAACTTCTAAAACTCCCAAGCAGCTGCAGCACCACTCAGCAGGAGCTTTGGAGGGATTACAGAGATGATCACAGCAAACCCTGGGATCCTCCAAGGCTGGGAGCATCCCAATCCCACCTCTCTGCAGCTATGGGCACATCAAATCCAGGTGCTGTGGATGGCAAACTCCTCAGCAAATCCTGCTGGGAGCTCAGGAAAAACAGAAGCAAAATAAAATCCAAAACCAACTGAAACCCCACAATTACTGCTTCAGCAACAGGCCAGGAAATAGATGTTTGTTTGAAGAGGTGTTTTCACCTGGAGACACCCCCTGTGCCCAAAGGCCTGAGGGAAGGCAGCCACAAGACCCCCCTCACACCTTGGGCTGCAGAGCCTGCAGGGTTTGGGAGCAAAGCCCACATCCACACCCTTCCTGCAGGGCTTTTGGAGGGAGGGCACTCTGTTTGGACAGGGTGCTCTGCAGTGGGGCGAGAGAGTAGTGGAACACCCCCTGGGATGCCTGTCACAGTAGCCACTGGTGACTCCTCACCATGGCACCTGTCTCATCTCCTCACCTCACCACAGCATCACCACAGTATCACCACAACATCACCACAGCATCACCATGGCACCACCACAACATCACCATGGCACCACCACAACAGCACCACAGCACCACCACAGCATCACCCTGACATGGCCACCCCCAGCAGCTTCTCCAGCAGCAGAGTGAGGGGAATGGAGGGAGAAGCTGCCCCAGGGTCCTGCTGAGCTGAACCCTGGCACCTGGGACTGAGGAGCCCCCATGCACTGGGCACCCGAGAAACAGAAAATCACAGAATATCCTGAGCTGGGGACCCACCAGGATCTAGCCCCTGTCCCTGCCCAGACCCCCAGCAATCCCACCCTGTCCATCCCTGGCAGCGCTGCCCAAAGGCTCCTGGAGCTCTGGCAGCCTCGGGGCCGTGCCCATTCCCTGGGCAGCCTGGGCAGTGCCAGCACCCTCTGGGGAAGAACCTTTCCCTGAGCTCCAGCCTGCCCTGCCCTGGCCCAGCCCCAGCCGTGCCCTGGCTCCTGTCCCTGTCCCAGGGCAGGGATCAGAGCTGCCCTCGGGAGGAGCTGCAGCCCCTGAGCTCTGCCCTCATCTCCTCTGCTCCAGCTGAACAATCCCAGTGCCCTCAGCTGCTCCTCCTGGGCCCCTCCAGATCCTTTCCCATCTCCATGTCCCTCCTTTGGACACTCTCCAACAGCTGTAGATTGATTTATTTTGTGGTGCCTCAACTGCCCCCAGCAGGGGAGGTGAGGCTGCCCCAGGCCCGAGCACAGCAGGACAATCCCTTCCTGGCCCAGCCGATGTCCCCAGGGCACGGTGGCCTTTGGGCTGCCAGGACACACTGGTGACTCAAGTCTAACTTGCCCTCAACCAGAACCCTCAGGTCACTTCCCACTGTTCTACTCTTCAGCTCCTCCTCTCCCTTCCAGCACCTTCCTCTTCCCTGGGGCAAAAATCATTGTGAATAATCCCACCAGAGACACCTGAGGGGGAAATTAAATTAAACTCCACAAAGCCCCTTCCCCTCACTACAGGTGGCTGAGGGCTGAAGGCATCTTGCCTTGAACATCCCCCTCCATGCTGACAGGGACCCCAGGGAGGCTCAGTACACATGCCTTTGCTTCCCTTCACGCTTGTATAAAGAGAAAAGGACAAATAAATTGAGATTTATGGGATGCCAGAACAGCTGAATTTTTATAAAATAATTTTTCCCTCCCCCACCTTGAACTCAGTGTTTTATTTTCTCCCCTGCAGTGACTGTTTGGAGGCTGCAGATGGAGTGGGGAGAGCAGCTGGGATCTCCTTGAAGAGAAATCAGTGACAGCAGGATGGGCTGGGATGTGTGTGGTGCCCTTACAGCATCTCAGTCACCTCCATGTGCTACTGGATATCCTGGAATCCCAGGATGGTTTGGTTTGGAAATAACCTTAGAGATTGTCTCATTCCACCCTCTGCCCTGGGCAGAGACACCTTCCACTGTCCCACGCTGCTCCAAACCCTGCCCAGCCTGGCCTTGGGCACTGCCAGGGATCCAGGGGCAGCCACAGCTGCTCTGGGCACCCTGTGCCAGGGCCTGCCCACCCTCCCAGGGAACAATCCCTTCCCAATATCTAATCTGATTTCCCTTTATGTGCTTGTTCAGGAAGCACCTGAGCAAGGCCCAACCTGGTTTCCAACATGTGAGCATCAAATAATGGAGAAATTACTTTCCCACAGCTGCTGTGCAAGTTGTTGTGGGTTATGCTTGGCACAGGGTCTCTGTGTGCTAGGAATCAGAGGGCAGTGGGAATGGCTGGTGCCTCGTGATGGAACCATCTCCTGCAGCACCTCCTGAGCCCCCAGGCAGAAGCAAAACACCATGAACCGAGAAGGGAAGGGAGCTGGGGAAGGGGCTGGAGCACAAGTCTGGTAAGGAGGAGCTGGGGGCCCCAGCCTGGAGAAAGGGAGGCTCAGGGGAGACCTTCTGGGTTTCCACAAGCCCCTGACAGGAGGAGGCAGCCAGGTAGGGGCTGGGTTCTGCTCCTGGGGAAGAACTGGGAGGACAAGGGGAAACAGCCTCAAGATGCACCAGAGGCGCAACCTCACTATGATGTCTTTTATCTCACCATGGTCTCTACAACCTCACCATGATGTCTTTAACCTCACCATGGTCTCTACAATCTCACCATGGTGTCTTTAACTTCACCACAGTCTCTACAGGGTAATCAAGTCTCTACAGCTTCATTGGTCTCCACAACATCACCATCCTTCAGCCTCAGCACAGTTTCTACCACCTTGCCATAGTTTCTACAATCTCTCCACGGTCCCTTAAGTCTCACTGAGGTCTCTTCAGGTCTGTCTGGATGCAGACACGTGCAGATGCACACCCTACAGGTGTTCCTGGGCTGCACACCTGTCCTGTGTCACACAGGTGTGTCCCACAGGTGCAGCCCCTCCATGCACAGCCCTATCAGCACACACATGAGTGCTACAGCCACACACAGGAATGAGAACATCTCACAGATATATCCCTTTTCAGTGCCTGGTTTCTTCTTTTACTGGGAACCACAAACTGATATTGCATGGATGGGCTGGATTTTCCACCCTCCTTTTAAGCTGCTCCCTGAATCTACACTCTTTGGGTCTTCCATCCTCCCAAACCATTTCTCTCTGTAGCTGCTCCTTTTCATGTCCTGGCTGACTCCTCAGGGATGGGAGGCAATGGTTAATATTACATTTTTTCCTTCCAAGCATGCAAATGCCCAGAGTGGAGCTGAAAACAAGTGACTTCTGACCAGAGCCATGTGATTAGGAAATGCATATTTTCCCTCTCCCTCAAGTCCTGGTGACTGGAGTCAGCTCTGTGTCACCTCTGCACACTGGCTCTGTCAAGCAGCTGCCTTGGATGCATCTCTTAACAAAGTCCCAGTGATTGATTGCTCCCTGGCCTTACAGGGATGCTGCTAGCCCCCCGACCTGCTCCTGCCAGCCAGAGGATTCTGGCAGAGGGGCTCAGCCCACGCCAGCCCCGGGCCTGTCTCTCAGCTGAAATTTCCTCCCTTCCAGCAAGGATGTGCAGCATGAGCAAAGTGACAAGTTTGAGCTGCCGTCAGCAGAGGAGCCCATGGTCTCATCTGAATAGCGGTGCGCGGGTTTAGGTTTTAATTAAGCCCTTGTGGCTTCCTTGAAAGGTTGGAGATGACACAGCCTCCTCTGAAGCTGGCCCAGGGAGACATCCAGAGTCAGCACCAAAGCCTGCCTCCTCCTTCAAATGATGTGAAATTGGGACCCTGGAAAAAAGGATGAATTCTGAAGAGCAGCAAAAATGTTGTGGTTTTCTTTTTCCTGAGCCGAGGTTCGGCTCCGGGAGGAAGGCAGGTTCCTGCCAGCTCAGCTCCTGTGCTTGGTGAGCCATCACTCTCCATCCATGCCCGGCCATCCCTTCAGGGTCTCGTGGCGATGAGCGCGATCTTTCATCCCGAATTTATCGCTGCTCTCCGTGCAGATGCCAACAGGGAAACGCTCTCCCTTGCATTTACACTGCTGGATACACAGCCATCAAACACCCTCAGTCAAAGGCCTCTGGCTACTGCCCAGTCAGTCCTGGACCCGCCTGTGTGTCCGTGGAAATCCAAACATGTGCTGTTTGCTCCCTGGACAGATGAATGTGCATCTTCCCTCCCCCTCCTGCTCCACAATGCTGTTTTTTGGTACTGACTGGAAGATTCCTATCAAACAATATAAGCACATTTGTCAAGGCTGTTCACAGTGGCTGGGCTTCTCTGAGGAAATGATGGAAAAGGAGCAATGTTTAATTCCCAGGTTGGTGGGATTTGCAGTGTTGTGTTATTTGAGGTTTGTTTCCTCCACGCTTCTTTCTTTGCTTTTTGTCTTTTCAGGATGGAAAATCCCTCAAGCTAAAATATTTTTACCTGGCTTCCACTCATTTCTAACCCAAACAGTAACAACAACAACAACAACAAACCAACCAACTTGGTAGTTTTGTATTGGTTTATGAAGAAAACAAACAACAATGCAGAGCAATTTTTTGAGAAGGGCTTGCTTTTTTCTGGTTCAAACAAGAACAAAAATGTTCATTTTCTCCACCAGTCCTCTGGCCATTTTAAACAGGAGGGTCAATAAAAGGGGAGAATGGGGAGAAACACATTTATAGCTGTGAAAATGAGATGGGAAAGCCCCGTGGGAGGAGACATCATGGGTTAGCACAGGGAAGGAGATGCCTCATCAAAGAGACCCTGAACTTCACAGGGGCAGTTTGAGTGATGAACATGGGGGAGGAGGAGAAGGAAAAGGAGAAGGACAAGGAGGAGGAAAAGGAGAAGGACAAGGAGGAGGAAAAGGAGGAGGAAGGTTTCTACTGACAAAAGACAGATAAAGTGGAGCTTAAATGTCACATCCTCTCATGGCAGTGCCCTGTGTCCCCCCGCTGTGACCTCCTGCCCCTCTGATCCCTGGCTTTGTCTGGAGGGGAAGTGGAGACGTCTCGGTGCTGATGTCACACAGTCACAGGTCTGCACTCCCAGGAGTCTGTCTAACAAAACCACCCAGAACAGCCTCAGCAAATGTCCTCTGGACAACGTGGAGTGAGAATTGACACTGAACACCCTGAACACCATTTCTAGAGCCACTTGTGCCATGAAGCTGAAGAGCTCTTCTGTGCTGTCTCCTGCTTTGAAGAGCTCTCGGTGTGACACAAGGGTTTAGGTCAAGCATTCTCACTTCCACCAGTTCCATCCACTTCTGGGAAACACATTTCTAGGAGGAGAGGATCTGTGCTCTTCCCTGTCACATCTTAAGGCAGCTTTTCATTCCCTAGTTCTTGTTTTCCTCATTTCTAGTAGGTTAAGGAATAGCCCAGCAGATGCACAAAAAGGCCCAAACCCTGTCATTATTTACACATCTGCACTCCCCAAAGCCATTTCAAGCGCTTAAAAAATGTGTGTGAGACCAAGGTGCTTTCAAAATATAAAAAAAATATGAAATGATGAAATTTTTCAGAAATAGAAATAAATAGCAAATGACTTCTATGTCCTTTTTATTTGCTCCCTGGCTCTGCAGAACGTAAAGGTTATGTTTTCCAAATTTTCCCTGCTGCTGTAAAGATCAAACAGTCAAAAGGCAAGGAAGGCTGAGCCCCTCATTTTATGTCATGACTTCAGGAGCTGGACCCTTTGGAAAAGCAATAAATATCCTGGGCCTGATGCTCTAGAGTATTGGTGGGATTTGTGAGTAAGAACAGAATTTTATGGGCCTTGACTGTCCTTAAGATCCTTCAGGGGGACTTTTGGTTATCCTAAATATAACTTGCTTCTTTTCCAAAGTCCTTTCTCACCTGGCTTGTGCTAAAAGCTGCGCACAGGGTTGTGAGCTCTTCAACCCTGACTGCAGAGATTTCCCTCTGTGCTTTCCATGGCTGTACCTGGACCCATGGGATGCTGCCTTGGCTCATTGTGCCTCTGTGTGTATCTCACAGCCTCAGCAGCCTCACTGAGAGGCAATTTCTTTTCCCTTTTTTCCTGCCACAGGCCAAGCACACGGAAGGAGGGCTCTGGCCCCAGGGGATCCTGCTCTTGAGATCATTCCAGCGGGAGCAGATGGCGATGGCACATGAGCATTTCAGGCATCGCTACCGCCGTGGATGGGCTCACCTTAAGGAAACAGAGAAACCCATTTGTCCTACTATTCAAACCATGTCTCTATCCTTGGCTGACACAAGTCAGCCTTGCTGCATGCAGCCAGGGCACTGAATTCAGCTCCCTGCAAGCCGGGAAGGGGAGCAGGAAGGATCCCGAGCACCTCCTGTTACTACGGTAACACAGCAGCCCTGCTCGGTACCATGCTGGCGACTGCAGCAATACTTTCCTCTGACGGTCCCACTCAATCCTGCCTGGGAGAGAGATCAAGCCAAGGGGAGGAATACAAAGAGCCCCCCCTCAGCTGAGAGGGAAGCTCTCCCCACTGCCCACAGCCACCCCGGCAGCCACCCCAACCTTTTATTAAGTGTCAAGCCATTCCCTCTGCCTGTCGCTCTGTTTTATTTCCATTACCTTTCAGCAGGGAAAGATTTAGGATCCATCTCCCTGTTTAGCAACATCCATTTGTAACAGCGGGACCGCTGGGGAGCAGTCAATAAGTGCTACACCGGTCCATCCCTGGAAACTGTGCAGCAGTTAGTGCAGAATATGAAATATATATGGCTGCCTTCACCTAATCTAAAACTGTATCAAATGGCTCTTAACCTTGCCCGAATGAATTCAATTTGGCTACCGGATGCGGATCCAATCCTTGGGCTAGAACAGAAAAATCACTTACTAAAGCGATGCTCCCGAGGGACGAGCTTCTGAAAGAAAACTCGGAAAGATTTCCAGTTCGCTTGTGCTGTGATAGTTCACGCAAGACAAATCTGGAATGATGAGGTCTTTTCGTCAAACACAAGCAAACCCCAGGAAACACGGGAATAGCATTACAAGTGCATTGGAGGGGGGATTGTTAGGGAAGCTCAGGGGACTGCAGGAGAATACAAGGATGGGCAGAAGATGGAGATGTGAACCGGAGGATCTTTGTGTATTTCTAGAGGTCTCATAAGAGAGGGGGTTTGTGAAGAGAAGCAGAAAATGTCCAAAGCAAGGGGAACAAAAACATCTACCCCTGCCCTCTGGCAGTGGGAAACCATTCCCTGTGTCCTGTCCCTCCAGGCCCTTGTCCCCAGTCCCTCTCCAGGTCTCTTGGAGCCCCTTTAGGCCCTGCAAGGGGCTCTAAGATCTCCCCAGAGCCTTTTCTCCAGGCAAACACCCCCATCTCTCCCAGCCTGGCTCCAGAGCAGAGGGGCTCCAGCCCTGGAGCATCTCCGTGGCCTCTCTGGACTCTCTCAAACAGATGTGTGTCCTTCCTGCACTGTGACCCCTGAGCTGGACACAGTATTCCAGGTGAGCTCTCTTGAGAGCGGAGTAGAGGGGCAGAATCCGCACCCTCAAGCTACTGGCTGCACTTGCCCATTCCTGGGCTCTATCCCTAGAGTACAGATGGCTGTGGAGAAACCAGGCTGTTCTCACAGACAAGGCTGCCTGTTCCCTGTGGGGGATGCTCCAGGAGATGCTTGTCTCTGCAGCATGGCTCTCTGCCCCCGTGGCAGGCCCTGGCCGCCAGGCAGCGGGATGATTTCCCCTGGCTCGGGCAGCGCCGTGCTCCCGGCCCCGCGCTATTGACTCCCGCTGCAGTTAATTGAATTGTCTTGTACTACACTTTGTTTAAGCCGGTGAGTGATGGCTCTCACTCCAGCATTCAGCTCCCGGTGAAATGAGGACAGAGACACACCCTCTGTGCCAAGCCCCCCCTGGCCACCAACACCATGCCCAAAAGCTGCTCCCCCCCGCTGGGACCCTCTGTGCTGGGCACTGGCAGGAGCTGATCTGCCTCGGAGCCCTTCTTGTGTGGAGCATCAAAGGATGGTGCTTTGGGGGAAATTGGGATGGCTGCCCCAGGGACATGATGGGCCTGAGGAGGAGGGATGTGAGAAGGTGCTGCACAAGCCACGGCCAGCGGAGTGGGGAAGGGAGAAGGGTGTGAGGAGAAGGGAGGTGAGCAAGGCGAGCTCAACAACTTCATCTGGAGCCGGAGGCCGCCGGGCCCCTCGGCACAGCTGGGCTGCGGCGCACGCCGTGGCTAATGAGGCATCTGCTCGGGCTGACAGGCGGCATCTGCTGCTGCTCCCTCCTCCTGCCGAGCTCCTGGCAGCCGGGCTCGGCCTCCCACGCAGCCAGGTGTGCTCACCTGTGCTGCTCCCCAGCCCTGGGCACAGCCAGGTGTGCCCGGGGCAGGGACAGCTCTGCGAGGGATGGGAGCATCCAGGGATGCCTGCAAATGGAGAAGCCTCTCTGCAGGGAGGGAGCAGGAACCTTTGCTCCAAAGCATACCGGTGTTCCCCTCTAATTGCTGGTATTGAGCCATAAAATTTTATGTTTGCCATCTCTCCTTGTATGTCTGACTCCCTATTTACAATCACTTAGGCCAAGCTGCCAGGCCTGGCATTAAAATACCCTGTTCAATTACTGTGGGAGCCCAGGGCAGCGGGGGCAGTGGGAGCAGAGCTGTGGGATGCACTTCCAGCCAGGAAATGGGAAAGGCTGACCAGGACTGGCTTTAACCGAGGTGGAACTTGGCAGCTCAGCCAGAGATGGCTCAAAAACAAACCCCAAAACTGGAACAATGTGAAGATGAGGAGAAAATCTGGATTTGGATTCGGCCTCTCTCTAAACTAGAAGTGTTGGGGATGGGAGGGTTTTATTTTCCTTGGGAAAAGGGTCAGTTTAGAAGCAGAGGAGTCTTTTGGCTTTGTTTAGGGGCTCTGTGGTGCAGGCCAACAAGGATCAGGGAGGTTTGGCCAACAAACAGAGTTTTGCCATTATTTTTTAAGCAGGAGCATTTGTTGGTGCTGCTGGAAACCTCTGTCCTCTTCTGAGTTGCAGGTGCCTCTTGCCCAGGGCCGATGAATTATTAAGGGTTCTCTCAAGAAGAAATTCTTAATCAAAGTCTTGATCACTATTGGTCATCCCACACCCCACAGAGCTTTGCTAATCATGGAAGAGGAAATCCACTTTCTCAATCAAGTCCTGGTTAATTATATTCCCGGCTGAAACTCGATATTTCCACTGTACTCATTTCCTGGCCTGTTCAGCTACACTGTTATACCACATGGGAAACATACGGGAAACATTTCCAAAGGTGTGGGTCTGTGCACGTGGTAGCTGTGAAATCCATCTGTGAAGCTCCTGAAGCACTGAGAGATCCATCACAAGCGAGTGTGGAATGGGAGACATAAATCCAAAGGCAGTTTGAGCACCCCACCTGAATGACAGTGCTCCTGCTCTGATTTTGCCATCTTTAAGGGAGAAATATATGTTTCAGGGAGACAGGAGCATATCAATAATAGTAACAGAGGGACCAGTGCTGAGATAACTGGGGCAGGAAAGTGGTGGCTATAAAGCCCAACCTGATTTCCATATGGGGAACACAAGGCACCTGGGTTTTGCTCCATGCTCTGCTACAGAGGCTCTTGACCTTTGACAAGGAGTAGTCTTCCTTGCTCTGCCTCACTTTCCCCAACTAAAAACCAGGAACAACCTCACACTATTGACATTCAGTGGTCAGTGATGATGAAGCCCTTTCACAGCCACCAAGAGGGGCTGAAAGGGCAGTTTGGCACTGCCTGAGCTCTCCTCAGCTGGGCAATTCTTGTTGAGTGCAGCAAGGATTCATTTCTTTCCACCTCCCACATATGAAATGCAATGCAGCGCCCATGCAGAACAGGGAGGAAAAATGGGTCTTTTCCATGTCCAGCCCAGCCTCACCACCAGCTCTGCTGCACAGGGACTTTGCACCCTTCAGACCCCCTCAGCCACGTCCAGCATCACAGGTGAGGCCCTACGCAGAAGCTGACAGAACACACGGTCACTCAGGGGATGAAGCCTGGGTTTGCTGCATTTTAATCCAGCCCAACTCTTCCTCTTTGCCAGAATCCCAACAGCATCTCCTCTTTGCCCAGGACCCCATCTGGCTCCCATCCTTCCGCCCCGCTGCAGCCACATCCCCCTGCTCCTCCCTGGCTCTGCACCAACCGCTATGAATGGAGCTCGCGACTCTCAGAAGCTGGGACCGTCTTAAATCCGAGGCCCTCCCTGGATATTTCCATATTTCGGCACTTTAATGCATTGTATTTAATGTACTCAATTTGGAAGCCAGCAGGCAGCGCAATTTTCAGGTGCACACAATGTGAATAATGAAAGTCTCTGAGTCCCCAGTTCTCAATCCACCTGAGTCCCTGGAACTGGATTAGAGGAGGGAGAGAGGAGGGCTGGCCAAATGAAACTCAGCAGCTGAGAGATGAGGGACAGAAATGAGTCGAGGGCTGATGGATGTATTTTGGATGTCCCAGCCAAACTGGAGGACATGCTGTACCGAGCTCATGCTGGGCACACCATCTCCAGGAGACATTTAACTGGCCTTAATAATGTCAGTGTCTCTTAATGAAAATAGTCTGTTCCACTTAATAAGTACAGTGCAGGCTCGAGCCATTAATCCACCGAACCCGGGGTTTTCCAGCATGGGAAGTTTGTTAGTGCCACTGCAGCCTGGAGCTAAACCAGGAGATGGGCAGAGGAGAGCATCCTTTCCCTCAGCCATTTCCAGATTAATCCCAGCCTCTACAGAGTGACCACCAGCCCACCACCAGTGTGGTTACTGGTGTTACTGATGTGTTTTCCCAGTGGGAGGGTGGGAGCCCTGCTGAGGCAGTGGGACACAGGTGGCACCAGAGGGGCACCAAAGGCTGGCATGGTGGAAAGCTGCACTGGGTATGCAGCTTCACATCCCATTAACCTCCAGCCTGCTCTGAGGGTGAAAGCAAAGCCACTTCCCTCAGTTACCTCACTCTACACAAAATGAAGATTAATTTTAGGCAGGTGTTAAACCCACTGAGACTGTTAACTCCTTTCAGTGGAGTGGCATAAACATCTCAAGGCACATTATTGGCACGGGAACATCATCCTCTGGTCCTCTGGAGACAGGGCAAGAAGCAGAGGAAAATACTCCCCCTGGGAACATGTGGACTGAAGCAAGAGAGAAATTCTGGGATGCAGAATTAGCCAATGATAAGGGACCTGCAGCTGATGGAAGAGGAGTTCTGTAGGAAATAGGCTCCCCAGCACAAAAGGCTCTCAGCCCATAATTGGGGCTGCCAGGCTCCAACTTAATAATTCCAGTTAGCAACAATATTAATAATGAATCCAGTCATGCGGGATTTGCCTGCACTGTGCCATCGGGGTCTTCAGAAAGCAGCACCGAAGGGAAATTGAAACTACTGAGCAAAGTGATAGTCTAACCTCCCCCGTAACTCGCTCGGTTATCATGATGTAACTTAAAATCTGCTTTAGCAATTACATTCCTCACAAGATCTGAAGTGGTGGAAAGGAGAATGATAATGATAATATTAATATACAGCCTCTTCCTAGCGAGAGCAAGTCATTAGGCAGCACACGGGGAAGATGCACAGGCAGAAACAGATGGGAAAAGCGCTACATCAAGAGTTTAAAGGCAGGCTTACAAAGGGGAAAAAAAGCTGCAAATTCTAAGTGGATTATGGAAGGCAGACTGCAAAGGGAAAGCGAGAATTGCTCTGTGCCATGCCGGAAAAGGCTGTTCACACATGGCGTGTGAGAGGGGGATGGATGAGGGGAAAATGAGCACCGATGGCAGAATAAGTATTCTGGGGATGTGCTTTGCTCCCTGTAATTCCAGGTGCTGAATAGGTTTTTGTCTCATGGATTTGACCAGGCTGTTTCTCCTCAGCACAGATAGATCAGTACCTCTGCCAGGTGACACATCCTGCCTGTGACAGATGGGCAGCAAAATTTAGGTGGGATAAATCTCAGTGTGGTAGCAAAGTGCATGAGGCTGCACCAGGTTTGCTGGGGAGTCTAAAATCAGTGTTGTCAAACCCACAGTGCTCTGTGAGGTATTTTCATCCAGGACCAGTAAAAGCAGGAAATCAGAACTTAAAAAACACACAGGCTTTATCTCTCCTTCCCCCTAAAATTTGGGCACGTCTTCCCACTGCCTTGTGGCTATCAGCCCTTGTGCGGGTTCATTAAACACAACACTGTCCCCACTTTTGTCTTCATCCAGCTCTTTGCACTTCTGCCTGCTGAGGAGAGGGAGCCCAGGCAGCTGCTGGGTGGCTTTTCCTCCTGTTCCTGGCTAGAAGGAACTTCGATTTACACAAACACACACACACACACACACACACACACACACACACACAAGCAGAAAGGGTGGCTTTTCCTCCTGTTCCTGGCTAGAAGGAACTTCGATTTACACAAACACACACACACACACACAAGCAGAAATCTGGCAGCACCGGCTGTCCCTGGTGCCTGTGATGCTCCCCCGAGCCCGCTGCACACGCAGGGGTGGCAGCAAAGGGACTCGTCCCCACCCCGGGCTTTCAGAACGTCAGCAGGGACATCAAGCCACGAAAATAAACTCAGTGACCCCCTGCAGTTTCCCTGGGGTGAGGGGGGACAGCCCTACAGCCCACCTGGGGTGACCCCCTCACCTGCTGGGCTGTCAGATGCCGGTTGGATCTTCCCAGACCCGGGCACTGCCCAGGCTGCCCAGGGAATGGGCACGGCCCCGAGGCTGCGAGAGCTCCAGGAGCCTTTGGGCAGCGCTGCCAGGGATGCCCAGGGTGGGATTGCTGGGGGTCTGGGCAGGGACAGGGGCTGGACTCAATGACCCTTGTGGGACCCTTCCAGCTCAGGATATTCCATGATCTGTGATTGCTTCTCTACATGCCAGTGCATGTGATATTAATGATTTTGGGGCTCCATCCCAGCCATTTCCCCCTCCCTGGCTGTCCTCGAGGAGCTGCAAACCCAGCAGTTTCCTCAGCTGCTTACGAGAGCTGGGGTTACACTGAGCCCAGCTGGGGACACTTCAGCAAAGAGCAATTGGTACAATTATTCTCAGTCTTTCACTCCTCACCAAAGCAGCAGAGATCCATCACACCCAATATTCCCCCCGAACCTGCAGCCTGCACCTGCCCAGGCCCCTCAGCTCAGCCAAGGCCTCTCCAAGGGATGCTCTCGGGGTTTGACTCTCGTCTCACATCACCTGGCTGACAGGAGACATCCAGGCACTCCCTGGCTCAGCATCCCCAGGAACTCCAGGGCTCAAGGATGACACAAATCCCTCAAACCACCCCGACTCCTCAGCAGAGTGGGACCACACAGGACAATTTGGGATGAAGATGAAATTGCTGCCATCAGGAGAATTCACCAAGAATTCCTGTGGCTTTGGAGGAGGAGAAACTTCCAGTAGGAGGTGGTGAGGGATGTTTTTGTCGTGGGAGTGAGAGGACAGAGGCTCCTCTGCCACACTGTCTTAATATTTCAGCCTGCTCTGCCATTAGCCAATTGAAATGCAATTATCTCCCAAACACTCAGCTATACATTACTCCCTTATTGTTATCTTACTGGATTTTTTCGGCTGTTCCATGCCAGATAACCTTAATTTTTCCCCATTTGTTCCAGCATATAACTATTTGTTTGCAATCATTACCTATTAGATAGACAGATCCTGCAAAGAAGCCAACATTTTCCCCCATAATGCAGTCCCAAAAACTTCTAATAGTTTATTTGATCAAATAATCATTGCTATATCAAAGCAAAACTATTTTCTCTTCAAAACTATGCATTCATTAAAATGTAAAGTGGTATGATCATATTGGGAGGAAAAAATAAAAATAATATTATGGTCTTTTGCAGGAAAATATTGCATATTTATTTTGGATGGCTTCCCTGGAATTTTAATTTAGGCCTTTATATATTTATTTCCCTTGCCAGCCAGCTGGAGAGTAACCCTAGAAGGTTTGATGCTCAATTTTTTTTTTTTTTTTTTTTTTTTTTTTTTTTTAATATAGAACTGTGTTCAGGGCTTCAAATTGTAAACTATTTCTTTTTTCTTTTTTTTTTTTTTTAATATATATATAGAACTGTGTTCAGGTCTTCAAAATGTATTTTTAAGAGTGGTTTTTGACTTAAGGCAGAGACCCTTTTTTTTTCAAACTAAGATCCATACAGGAAACAGAATGTCCTGCTGCTGGAAATGGAGAGGATTTAGCTGCTTGGAGAAATAAGGAAACTGGGAATTCAGCTGGGAGCTGGGCTCCAGGAGCAGCTCTGTGCTAGATGAGAAGTCCATTTGAAGGGGCTTTACAAGCTCAGAGCATCCATTGCTCTCTGGCTCCAAGGAGAAAGAGCTGCATTTCCCAGCCCAAGCGTTCAAATAAAGCCATGATTTATGTCCCCACCTCATGGGACCAGCTTAAAAAAAAGAGGAGGAAATCACAGGCATTTATAAAACAAGTAAATTTTAGTGGTTTCTTTCTATTTCCCTTCTGAGCCCCAAGCTTTTAAGGGGTTGTATTTTAAAGCCTTCTCTCTGCAACTGCATGAGACCAGAAGTTTTTTAGATGCTGTTTATCCCTCTTATTTACTCAGCTCCCGGGATTTTCAGACATCAGCACAAAGAGGGTGATGGGGCTTTTCCTGATGGGGAAAGGAGGATCCACTGATGGGAAGATGCAGCTTGACCCCATCCTTCTCCTGCAGGTGTGGCCCTTGGGACAGATGGGCACAGTGGCACAAATGCCTCATTTTACAGATGTGGCACAAGTGGGGTCACATGGAGAAGCCCAAAGTGTCCCTGCTCCCATCTCCAAAGCCATCCTGGGTTCCAGCACCCAGCAAGATTAACAGTTGCTTGCAGCAGGATTAAGATTTAAGGAGGATGCTAAAACCATAAGGCCTGGTATTCATAAATCTCCCTTTATTATGCCACTTCCAGGCAAATAAATGTTCTTAACAGCAGAATCTCCACACCAAATGTGTGCCAGCTCTCTTTGGAGAGTGGACATTCTCTGCTGGAGCAGTTCTGGTTCAGGACAGAGTTCTGGTGCCTGTCTTCAGACTGGCCAAGCAGCAAGTGCTGCTCCAGCTCAGCTGAACAGGAGGGAGAATTTAGGTGTGGAGACGCTCAAAGATTTTGTAATCCCACTTTAGCCTGACACAAATTTCCCTGGGGCCACATCAGAGCTGGGTCTGCTGCACACATATGTTGGGTCTTAAATTCAGCCTCTCCCCGCTGTGACCTTGGCAAAGCCCTGGCACAGCTGGGTACGTGTAGCTCCACACTTCATAATAAATCAAAAGGGATGTTTGCAGCAAAAAGCTGCTTGCTTTACACCAAATGGCATTTTTGGGGTTGTCTTGTGCCAGGCCAGAAGTTGGACTCTATGGTGCTTGTGGATCCCTTCCAGCTCAGGAGGTTCTATGATTCTATGAAGGAACCCCCCTGTTGCTTTACAGCAGCACTTGGAGTGAGCTCCTGGCTGATTTACCAGCCTTCACTGCATGGGTTCCCCCACTATAAATCCCTGTCATGCTGGTGGAACTGGTGTGCATCTCCTGGGAGCACTGATGGACCCAGGAGGATTAAATCTGTGCACAGCACAGGGATCAGCTCTCCAAGTGACACTGAATGAGTCAGAGGGGTGAACCAGTGGCTGGTTTCCTGATGAACAGCACCCTCAGTTTCTCATCAAGATGCTCTTTCACAGTTTTCCTGCATTAATAGATTGCTTAGGAAGTATGGTGGTGGGGCTTTGATCCCAGCTCCTGGCAAAGCCTTGAGTGCTGAGGGGGTGTAAAGACTCCAGCATGAATGTTTAGCCCCTGAAGGCATTGTCCTGCTGGGAGGGATGATATTTTCAAAGGCCAAAGCCCCAGCCCACCCCAAGTGCCCCTGGTGCCTCAATGGTGATGTCCCCTCTGCTGGGGAAGGGGTCACAGCAGGGCCCCACGAGCTCATGAGTCTATGAGTGAGGAGTTTAAATCACAGAATCAACAAAGCTGGAAAAGACCTCCAAGTCCAATCTTTGACCAAAAACCACCACAACCACTGAACCCTGTTGCCAAGTGCCACATGTGCCACTACTCTGTTTTGGATGGTGACCCCACCAGTTCCCTGTGCAGCCTCTGCCAGTGCTGGCTGCTGCCCTGGACAGGCAGTTTTTGCTCAGGGTTGGAACCAGCTGGGCTGGTACTGATGATGGGGCAGGGTCAGAATTTAAGGAGGTGGGGGAGGAGGCACTTCCTCCCCCACCTCCTTAAAAATTAAACTGAGAGCTGGGATTCATTCAGTTGCATGGGGGTGGTTGTGAAAAAAAGGAGAGGATATTAAATTAAAGTATTTTCATTTTAACAGAATGCACCATAACTTAGGGGGGTGGTAGAACAGGGACTCTTTAGATTCCAGCTATTTAATAGGTAAAGAAAAAGCTATACAAAATGTGCTTCTATTTCCTAAAACACCCATATAATATCTTCAATTAGGGTCCAAGCACAGAAAAGATCATTATTAAAAATGAGACCCTCCAGGAGTTTCCCAAAGTGTTTGCTTTTTGCTGTGGTGGGGAAGATTGCTTGGAATAATATAATTTTGTGTGTTCAAAGACTCAAGAGTACGCTGAGTGGGGAACAGGAGAAAAACCCAGCTAATGGTAAATGATCTCTTAAAAGCAAGGGAGAGGTTGGAAAAGTGGATCCATGCAGAAAATAATACACTATTATTTAAAAAAGTGAATTGCTGAAATGACACTCTTCCCTGATTCTGTCTCCAGAAAAAACATCTTGGCTGAATCCTTAATGTACAAGGGGTTGGGATTTTTTTTTTTTTTTTAGTGACAGTGTAAAACCTGCAGAAATATCTTAGTTATTTACCAAGTGATTAAACCCCAGTCATTTATTACAGTTTTACTAGAACATTTTTTCCCTGGTTCTTCCAGGGTTTATTGCTTCCAATATAACACGCCTCCCCCTTTAATAATCCCCATTGCTTTGCCTCTATTGCCTTATATTTTTAGATTTCTTTTAGTGTTTTGCATAAAATTCTAACTCTAATGGGCTTTATAAAATGAGATGTATTGTCATGGATCCAAGCCCTTATGAAGATAATTATCTTGTCCATTTGTGTTTTCATTATGTTGAGAAATACTTTTTCTCTCTCCCCCCAACATTTTATCTCCCATCCCAAAACACAAGGGTCCTTTATTTTTTAATTTTCAATCCATTGGCAATGGAAGAAGAAAATCCAAGCAACCGCCATCCTCTGTTTTTGGCTGATGGAAATTCATGAATCCTGGAGCAGAGAGGAGGGGAATGGTGATGTTTGTAGGATGTGAATGACACCGTGGTGGAGCACAGGACAAGGTGAGGAAAAGGATTGGGGACAGAGGTGACACAGAGCCAGGTGTACTCCAAAATGGAATACGGGGCCAAAATACTCCAGTAGGTGATGGGAACACCAGAAAGTGGAAGCAGCTCAAGGGGGAAATACAGAAAGGACACATCAGGTCCAAAGCACCAAACACCCCTTGCAGTTTTGGAAGGAATCAAAGCAATCAGGGAGGTCCAAGGCCAACAAGGGGAAAGTGGAGCCCAGAGATGCCTGGGGCACCCAGGGTGGGGCACTGGGCCAAGATGGATTGAGCCAAGGGGTCAGTGAGAAGGATGGGACAGGCTCTCAAGGAGAAACCTCCCCCTTTGGAGCTTCCAAATTGGCTCCAACACAAGGTTTAACCACTGGGAAAGCATCTCCAAACTGCCTGAGGCTGTGTTTTCCACTAGGGTCATGAACTCCATAAGACAGAGCCTGTGTTTCCCTGTGGATGTGCACGGATCCTGACCCAGTCATGGCACTGGTCTCTTCTGAGGTCTTTACTTCCATATCAACACGGATTATCACCTGCAATCTGAGTACACCTTCCAAGGGCCTCATGGCTCTGGAGAGCCAACACCAGACACAGAAGACAAGGCAAGGGTGCACCTTGCAGAGAGTCCTCCTGCTGAGGCTTCACTGACAACTCTGAAAACCTTTTGTCTTTTCCCTGAGGCCTGTTGTAAGGAAATGGGAATATGTGCCATTTGCTCAAGAAAAGCTCCCCTGGAGCCACGGAGAACAATCACAACTGCTGCATGGGGGAGGTGGCTCTGCCCTTCTATGGAGTTAGGCTGGGTATATATTTCCACATTCCCATAAAAATGGGGTTATTATTTCCACTTGAGATACATCCAGAGCTCCTTGTAGAGCAATGACAATTAGAGAGCAACAATGACGTGTGAACTGCACCATTCACCTGCCTAACAGGGCCCGTGTGCATAGTCCAGAGTGTACTGGGAAATAACTTCCATTGATCCAGCAGCACAGCACTGCCAGGACCCATGGAGACAAAGATTGCATCAGGACCAGGCCCAGGGTATCATGACTGCACCAAGGAAGAGCCAGATCCTTCCCTGGTTTATGTGGGTGTGGTTATGCAAAAAATAAACACACTTCTGGTGTAAAGTCAGAAACAACTTGGCCTGAAATCTGGAAAAGGTGGCCCAAGCCCAGGGCTAAGGCAATGCTGCAGATATTACTTCAGTCACCCTTGGAGCTTTGCTGGTCCCATTAATCTTAATGAGGTTGTGAGTAACGAGGTGACCCACCCCAAACACACATGGCACAGAGGCCCTTGCAAGTGTCACACCCCAGCCCTGTAGGACACTCATGGCTTGGGTTCCTGGCATCCTCCCTGCCATGGGGGACATGACCCCAGCATCCCAACAGGACACTGGGGTCATCCTGCACAGCCAGAGAGGAATGGGACAGAGGGCAGGAGCTGTGAGTAGATGCATTGTTGGAACTACAACCCAGGTTTTCTCCCTGGGTACTTCCAGGTCAGTCAGGCTCTACCTCAGCACAAGGGAAAGGATCCCAGGACAGGCAGAATCACTGCCTGTGTGAAGGCAGTGGATGAGAGTGGGTTTAAGTCAAACCCTCCCACCTCAACAGACCCTGCACCTAAATGAGGTACCCACATCTGAGTGATAGCACAGTCCCCTATCAGCTGGTGCCCTGGCTTTGCCCTTCCTTCAGGAAATACAGAAAGCAGAAACTGCTGGCTGAGTTTGCCCCCAGGCAGTGATGGTCCCTCTGGACCAGCTCGAGGACAACAGGACTGGAGCCATAGATATGCCAGACCCTCTCTGGAGTGAGCAGGGTCCCTGTGCTGGCACGGCCACCTCGCTGTCAGCCCTGCTTCCCTTTAATTAGAGGTGGCGTTGTGGCCCCGCTGCCCGCCGTGAGTGACGCTGCCAGTTGTGCTGTGCTTTAGCAGTGTCACATTGAGGAACATCACATCCCAATTAACACATCTTGTCAGGTCCGGCGGCTGGCTGCGGAGCACACTCCCAGCAGCTGCCACTGGGACCCAGCTGAGGGACCGGGGCCACCTGGCTAGGTGGCAATTCATTGTAGTCAAGGTTTTATTTTAGGAGAAAAGGTCCTAAATTCAGGATTGTAAGGTGATGGTGGCTTTGTCCTGGTGGCAAGCTGGGCTTTTCATCTGGGAGCTGGGTTGAAAGAGGGAAGCAAGTTTTCCCATCTCTTCCTCATCTTGTAACAGGGCAAAAGCAGCATCCAACATTCATTCACGCCTTGAAAACAGAAATGAGTTCAGGTTCCCCAGTGACCCTGCAGAAGGGTTGGAGAAACCATCCATCTCCAGGACAGACAACCTTGCTCAAGGTCACTTGCCACATTGGATACTCTGATTTTTCAGTCCCCAGCATCAGGCGTGAAAGGGAAACGGACTTGACACATGCAGGGACTGAACTTGTGCACCCTGGCTGCTGCTGCTCTGCTAATGATTAGGCAAGACAGCTTGGCACGGGTGAGTGCCAGGCCCAGGTGTCCGGCCTCTCGGCTCTTCCCAAGGATTAAACATTTAACACTGCTGCAGAGCGGGCTCGGACACAGCCTGGCTGTGACCCCAGCTCAAGCTGCCATGTTCTCCTTCCCAGCTCAGCACCACAGCTGGAGGCCTGAAAAAGCACCAACGAGAGGGACACACAGGAAATGAGGGATTTTATAAGGGATTCTTTATCCACATTATAGATGCTCTTTTAATTCTGGATCCTGAAGTGCATCTGAGGGGTGAGGACGGTGTTCTTCAGCAGACCAATTTGGAAGGGGTCATTAGTGCTTTAATTGAAAATAAGACATAGACCAGTGGCTGTGAAAGGTCCTGTGGCACTTTGGACAAGAAAAGGGTTTGGGGGCCATGGCACTGGCCAAACCCCACTCTGATGCAGCTTGCAGGGATCAGGCATGGAGCTCCCTTCAGTTCCAGGAGCACGGATAGCGATATTCATGGCAAGATGCTCAGCAAAATCTCTGCAGACCTAAAGTTCCTCTGGAAATATTCCTGCTGGGTCAGACAAGATGTGGTGGGAGATGCAGGCCCTCTTGAGCCCCCAGCAGCCAAAGTAGCTCTTTCCAACACACCTGGCTTCTCCTTTAGCCTCGTGCAAGGTTATGAGCAGCCTCACATGGAGGTGGCCTGGCTGGAGCTGGCCATTAGCCAGCCTGGCAGTGAGACCAATGGAAGAAAATCCCTGGAGCCAGGATGCTTCTCCCTGAGACAACAATTTCTGCTCCTTCCCTCTGCTGCTGGCCCATCCGTGCCCCATCAGCAATCCAACCTGCAGACAAAAAGGGCTTTTCCAAGCAAACGCACATCCCAAGTCAGTGGAATTTGTACAACTTTGATAACGAGCATTTAAAGGGTAAAGCCTAATGAAGGGATCCGGAAACAAGCTGCAAACGAAGGCAGGATGCAGCTTTTTAATTAAAACTCTGATGCTTTTTTATCTCTTTCCCTCTCCCTCCCTCTTCCCTCTGCCGACGGAGGGGATTTCTCCATCTGAGGCCTGTTGCTGTACAAGAAGCTCAGCTCTAATATTCTCTTTGATTAAATGAGATTTTTTTTCTTCCTCATCTTCTGGTGGTGCTGCTGTCGTGTTCCTTGGTGAGGATTTAAAGGAAGAAGGGCCCTGCCAGGAGCCAGGCAGTACCTGCAGATGGGGAAGGAGACACGGATGCAGCCATGCTCCAGAGAGGATCAAAGCACCGGGGTGCCCACCTGCCTTTGGAGCCCCAAATGTTGCCTTGTCCCACAGCGTGTCTCTGCAGCACCTTCCCCTAACACCAACCAAAATATGCTGGTACAAAGGGTTAAGCAGCAAGACAGGGGGAGAAGATCAGGCCCATTTGAGGGGATGATGAGACGCTCTAATTTGATTGATTTTCAGTGAATTCATGGCACTTCTTATTTGCAATTCCCCTCCTTTTAATTAGCTGATGCTTGTAGCTATCACATTTGATTCTCATTACTTGATTAAATAGGGTCCTGCACCTTTAGGCAGTGCTGGGAGGTAGTGGAAGGAACCAGCTGGACGGAGGGTTGGACAGGAACAGGAGCATCCTCCAGTATTGCTCCAACGTGGTTGTGAAAGCAACGTGGACCTTGGCATTGTCTTGACTAGCCCAAGCTCCTGCCCTGGCTGCATCCTGCTTGGCAGTAAAACATCCCTAGACTGAATGGGAACAGAGCCTGAGATCTCCTTTCAGCCTCTGGAGGGCTTCCATCTGCTCCAGGTGATCTGTGTTCAGGAGCTGCTTGAGAATTGTACTGGCACCAGTGGGACTTAGATCACAACTGGGTGGGCAAAGATGTCTTTACCACTCTGAATGCTCAGCTAAAGAGGCATCAGAAGCTGTTCTGGCCTCCAACCTACTGCAGCAGTTTATCTCTGCAGGAAAAGCTACTAAAAAGATATGCAATTTAAAATCCACCAAAAAACCCAGCAAACTGCCTGTAAACTGTACCATTAATTGGTGCCACAGTGAAATCCAGACCTCTGGAATGCTGGCAGTATTTGGCTGAGTGGCTTGTGGCAAGGATGGTGCTGGCACTGGGACCTTGTTGTGTCTCCTTGGTGGGAGGTAACTGGGACAGATGTGCTGGCAGTCACACCAGTTGTATTTCTCCTTCTCCGCTGTCATTTCCCTGCCTGTGCTCCTCTGTTTTATCTGTCCAGCTTCTGGCACGTTTGTGCTTGTGTTTTCACACCATCCCAGCTGAAATGTGCAGCCTGTATAAAAGGTTTACCTCTGATGCAGCAGGTCTGACTGATTTTGGGGTGCTTGCACCCTAAAGAAACTTCTCTCTGTGCACAGGAATGGTGCTCCAGAGATTAACTGCTCCAAAATCACATGCAAGTGCCCCAGTCCTACAGACCTGCAGCTCTTTAATGGCACATCCTGGAAACCCTACTCAAAATACCCCAGACCACCGTGGCCAGGCACCTGGGCTGCTTTAGCCCATGTCCATGGTTGTGTTGGCACCTAAAGCATCCTCTCACTTCAATTCCAACCTATTTGCACCAACAGAATGATTTATTAAAAGCTATCCATGTTCCCACACTCCAAGGGTTTGGGGTGCTGATGGTGCTGAGATGAAAGGACACCCCTCAAATTACAGCTCCTTTGATTTGTGACAAAGGCAAAGGTTGTGATAGTGACATCCTGGCTTGATGAGTTTTTTTGTGGGTCTTGGTTAATTGTCTCAAAAGCACTTTGAGATCTGGAGATTGGATGGGTGACTGAAGCACATTGAGTTGTTATTATTAATTATTATTATTATTTTATTATTAATTATTATTATTATTATTATTATTATTATTATTATTATTATTATCATTGATTTACATTTGGACCTTCCCTGTTGGAGCATAATATATTCCATCAATTATAGGAGAGCAGCACGGGGCTGAACAGCACCCTGATAATGAAGGGCTCTTTCATTTCCCCTGCACATGCACAGACCAGTTCAGAGGCTGGGAAATGGAGGTCTCCCCCCTCCACCGATGGCATTTGAGAATGTTTTCAACAGAATAATTTTATGGTTCTTGACTCAGGAAGTCAGTTTGAACTTTGGTTTTAGAGATAAAAGGACTGACAAAGCATCCCCACAGGACGCCCGGACTCGTTTGCATTCATAAATGTGGAGCCAGCACCAGAGCCCTCTTCCACACGCCAGGAATTACCTTTGCTCAAAGGTTTTTCTGTATTCACTTATCATCTAATGAGCAGTGCAAGAAACTTCATTTTAAGGAGGAGAGAAGGGGAAGGAGGATTAAAAAAAAAATCCTCTCTTGGTGGATGCCTTTAAATGGAATTCGATTTCTGTGGCTTTTTCATATCCTGCCAGTGAGGAAGACAAGGCAAAAGAAAGGAAAGTTAAAGAGATGCAGAGATGAAAGGAGCACGAGTCCCTTTAGGTGGGGACAGGCTGGCAGAGATGGCAAACACTGCGGAGCATGAGAGAGCTGGGAGAGGGCAGGACAGGCAGCAGGGACCTGTCCTGGGGTCCTGCCGAGCTGGGGAGGAGCAGGAGGGTAGGGGAAGGAAAGTACCACTGGAAGCTGGATGGTTAATTGTTCCCTGGAAAGGCAGTTCCACGATGTGTTCCATCCCTGCTGGAGAAGTGCAAATCTGGGACACCTCTAACAATGCCTGACAGCTCATGCCTTTTGTCCCAGGGCCATCCCAACCCTTGCCCGGAGGCAGGACATGCAGAGGGAGGAGAAATGGGACAATAGTGACACAAGCACCACCCCACACACGAATCCAAGGCCCTGTGCCAGCTGAAGGCTGGTGATGAAGGAGCTGGTGAAGGAATAAAGCAGCTCCTGCGCACTGGCAGCCACCATGCTGATGCTGCTGTTCAGCAAGGCCTACGGGCTGTGGGGCCACAGTGAGGGGTTTGAGGGTGGGGACAGACAGACACAGCTCAGAGGGACACTGCTTATGGCTCAGGAACACCAGCCAGGCACTTGGCAAGGAGAGGAGAGGTGCAACAGCCTGGGGAAGAGAGGAAGCTCCATCCCTCCGTTCCTGCATCCTGCACAGTGATCCCTGCCTGGCCTCCCTGCTTCTGCTGCTCCAGCGGGTCTTGAGCAGGACAGCACAGGGAAACAAAGAGGTTTCCAAACAACAAAATGTCCAGGGAAATGTCATATTGTCTGTGGCATCTCCACACCTCCTCATGGTGGCTGTGTAGTGCCCTTTGCTGCTTTATCAAGGGAGCCAGGCTGGAGCCCTGACCTTCCCTACATGCATCCGAGGTCATCAGCTGGTAAAGCAAGGAATGGCAGGGATCTCACAGAGTCTTCAAACTTTAACACTCCCACACTGCACACCATTAAGCTAATGAACCAGAAAATACCCAGGGAAAAGGCTCCTGACTCTGCTCCTCAGGGTGAAGAATCACCAGCATTTAATTTTGGCCTTGCAACAAAGCAACTAAACCATGATTTTTGTCTGAGATGTCTCTGCACCAAAAGTGGGGAAATGTGGATTTTCCTGTTTACCCACCCTACCATTGCCATTTGGCCCTTTCCAGCCCCCAGGGAACAGAAAGCTTTGCTTTTGTTGCTCCACCTTGATTTCCCAGAGCTTTCTTTTCCCAAGCCTGGTGACCTGGTGAGGGTGCCCGCCCCTGAGAACCTGGGGACCAGAGGCTTGGCCACCACAGGTTGGATGCAGCTCCAGGTACCAAGACACAGTTCCATGTCCTACTACTGAAAAGGACCTTAGTGGTAACCCTGGAATTTGTCTCTCTGCCATTTAATGTCTCAGCAAAAGGCTGCCCAGGACAAGGGTGTGGAAAGCTGCTCTTCTGCACCAGTCTCTGTGAATCTCTTGAGCGTGTAGGCCCCACTGCTTCCAGCCTTCCAGCCTGAGCTTGACTTCCCAGTCCTGCCTCCGGCCTGATTTAGCCCAGTCCTCACCTGATGCTGATGTTTTGAGGCAGATAATACCAAGATCAGCCCAATTACTCGTGAGCTCAAATGTAAGTGTGTGCTGAAATACCTGGCGGCATTGAGACCTGAAGAGTGAAACCATGGCTCAACACAAATAAAACACCACAGATCAGGCTGTGGGAATCCTTAAAATCAGAGGGTTTTGGGGAAGTTGCAAAAGGCCTCAGAAACAGCAGAATTGCAATCAGAGCTAAGTGGTAGCCATAAGATTTGTCAGCAGAAAAGTTATACAAGAAGAAGAAGGGAAGGACAAATAAAACAATGGTTTGTATATTAATGCTTGGCTAGAATAATTCCCTAAGCTACAGAAAAGTATATCTAGCAAGATATTAGGAAGTTCTAAACTTAATAATGGAGCTCTGAGCATTGTGTTTTAAGGCTTACAAGCAGATATTGTATTCGAAATAAGCAAGCATTGTTTTATCCAAAGGTACGTGTGCTTGTAGTGGTTGGGTGGAACTACTGTCAGTATGCTTTTGCTTTGTGTGATTGGTCAAAAAACTTTTAAAGTAAGTTGTAACATTGAGTTCTTTGCCTGCTGCCTGGCATCTTCCCATTGTCATAACCATGTGAAGAGATTGATGCTGGAAAATAAAACAGCTCACGGCACGTTCCTCAGCAGTCCCGTCCCGTTTGTGATTTGTACATAAACCCTTGGCCAGCATTACAGGCAGCTCCTGATCCCTCACTGCTTCCGAGGCAGGAGAAAGCAGAAGCCCAAGGCGATGGTTGGGGCATGATCTACTCACCCAAAGTGTGTTTGAGCAGCAGCTCTGAGCTGCTAAAGGCTGTCAGATTAGTATTCTGGGCCAGGCTGATTGCGTTCAGATATATTGCTGACATCAATCACCTCTTCCCAAACTCATCTGTCTGGATCAGTCAATTACAAACTTATTTTCAAGCTGTGGGTACTCATCTGAGATAGACCCAGGGAAGGAGCTAAACTCATTTAGGGGGCTGACCTCTCAGCCTGGCTGATCTGTGGCATGGTTTAATAATTCCTCTGCTCCATCCACTCCAGTCTGGGCTCAGACCAGCCCCCAAATGGCCACCCTGGGGCAACACAGGTGTTGCCCACACTGATGGAAGGAAAGCGCCACGATGGCCCCGTGAATACGAAATAAATTCATTATGATCTCTGCTAAGGCCATGGATACAAAGTGAATTCATAATTATAAGATAATTAACCTGCTACCTTTCTCAGCCCTTAGATGGCTTGCAGCATCTTTTATTACCTCTGCCATGCAAATTGCAAGTACAAAGAATGTTTTTTTTTCCCCATAAAATTGTTCCTATCCTTCTCCCGTCACATTCCCCCAAGTTAAAAGCTGCAATCAGTGAGACTGGCCTTGGTTTGTCCGCTTTTTCTTAGTAAGAGGTACATAAATAAAATAATAACAGATGATTAATAACCCTCAGAGCTTTCCAAATATTAATGAATTGATCTTGTTGCTTGAGAAGAATGGGAGAGTTTTAGATTTAAAGCTTTGATAGATTTTCTCCTGAGAAGGCACAGTGATAAATACTGCGTTAAAATGCTATTTGTATCTGTGTTGCTAATATTAAGTTTGTGTGTTCATAGATTTGAAAGCACAGAAGGAGAATTATGTCACCTGCTCTGACTCGTAATGAAGGCCATCGACTTTCCCCCGGCAAAATGAGTAGAATTGAGTAAAACTGAAAAGATACATTTCCAGGGAACTTCTCTTTGAGGACCCTCCTGAGCTTTTCCTTCGGAGCCACCTGCCAACCACGCTTTGTTCAGACAACTGGAGCAGGGATGGGGCACGTTGGAGCATCAAATCCATCCCCAAACCCACATTTCTCACCTTACAACTACCCCAGTCTCATCCATCCTCAATTAGAGACAACACCACAAATCATTTGGGCTGCTTCTAAGAGAAGAAAAAGCCCAACAGCCCTCCTGTGCAAATCACAAAATCACAGAATCTCCTGAGCTGGGAGACACCCATCAGAATCATTCAGGGCAGCCCCTGGCCCTGCACAGACACCCCAACAATCCCACCCTGGGCATCCCAAACACTCCTGGAGCTCTGGTAGCCTCGGGGCCGTGCCCATTCCCTGGGCAGCCTGGGCAGTGCCAGCACCCTCTGGGGGAAGAACCTTTCCCTGATCTCCAGCCTGCCCTGCCCTGGCCCAGCTCCAGCTGTTCCCTTGGGTCTGTCCATGGTCACAGAGAGAAGAGATTGACACCCACCCCTCGGGAGAAAGCTGCAGATGGTGGTGTCTCCCCTGAACAAACCAAATCCTCACTGATTGGTGGGATTTTGGGAGAATCAGCTTTGCCCCTGCAGTTGTTTTGTGCAATAAGTGAGAACCTGTCCCAGGTGAAAGCACCCAAAGGCACCCCCAAAATCGGGGTGCAACAAGATCAATTAATGAATATTTGCAAAGCTCTCAGGGTTATTAATGGGGCACAAAGTACCATAGTCCCTCAATTCCACAGAACCCAGAGCAAACTTTTGGGTGAAAAAGAGCTAAAAGACAATCTAGACACAAAGAAGATCCCGGGTCTAACCCTGTCAAAGACTTTTTTGTGTCCTTGCCAGGCAGAGAGACAATGCAAAGCAGGGCCCTGGCTGCATGAACTTGGCCCTTTCGTGGTGGTGCTAATGCTCGTGCACACAGTAATTAAGGCTGGATGGATGAAGGCTGAATATTGAACTCTGAAGTCTGTGAAGGTCAGGGATGTGCTACCGGAGAGGCAATTTATCCCCGATCTGTAATAAGGTCTCACATCTGACCTATTAACTGAATGTTACATGATATTAATAATCTCCCTACAGATCGGGGAGAGACAAACAAAAGTCGAGTTTGGAGGTTGATTTGCTGGAGTTAATCCATCAAACACTCTCAAAATCTACAGTCAAACTGCTTATTTTTAACTGAATATGCCTTTCTTTGATGAGACTGTGTGTGCATCACACTGCACACATACCTTTCGATGTAATAAAGATCGATGAATTATTCATGCCAGCATTATTAGTCCTCTATATAGGACACTCTCCTACAGATGGGTGAGCTCCTTCCAATCAGAAACCTCGTTTGCTGAAAACTGAAGAGTCAGATAATGTCCCAAAATTCTTGACAACCAGCTTGAAACGCTTCTAATTGCAAATACTCTTCTTCTATGGGAAAATTGGGAAGTTTTTATCTCTGCCTTCTCAAAGCACAGCATTAGGATTTTTTTCTTCTTTGAAATGATGGTTTGTTTTTAAATTTACCTAAATTTAATGTAAAGCTTTTTTTTTTAGAAGCACCACAAGGCAGTCCTAAAAATCCAAGCACTTCAGTGCAGCTCCAGCAATATAATTCATTTTAGCCAAACCCCAAATGTTTTGTTTTCATGCTATCAAAGGGCTTTGATTTGCTTTTATTGTTTCAACTTTATAATCATATGATACCATAAACCAGAAAGGAAAAACATAGACCTCATCAAAGCAATGGCTTGCTATAAGGTTATGTTGACACAGCAGGAAAAGAATGGGGAAGTTGGGTTTTTTTGGTCTTTTTAAAAAAATATTCTTCTAGAAAACATTTGATTTTAAAAGAAATTCCGTCTTTTATTGTGTTTCAGGTGAACTGTGCTGTGTTGGAGTCTCCTATAGAAGAGAAATCGTATAATCAGAGAATCATGAAAAATTCTGAGTTGGAAGGGATCCACAAGGATCATTGAATTCAAATCCTGGCCCTGCACAGACACCCCAACAATGACACCCTGTCCCTGAGAAAGTTGTTTAAACATTCTTGGAGCTCTGGCAGCCCTGGGGCTGTGCCCATTCCCTGGGGGGCTGTTCTGGTGCTGGGGAAAGAACCTTTCCATAATATCCAACCTAGACCTAACAAATCCTCTTGCCATTCTCTTGGGGTGCCAGCTGCCTTTCTTAGCTCATCATAACAAGATGAGTGGTTTATTGGAAGAAGTTGTGGCATCTCACCAGCAGGGACAGGCAATGGGCTGGTCCCCAACCAACCAGTAAGGCTGGAGAAAAATCTGGTGAATCCAGAATGGTTTGGGTTGGAAGTGATCCTAAAGCCCATCCCAGTCCCACCCCCAGCCATGGGCACTTCCCACTATCCCAGGTTGCCCCAAGCCCTGTCCAGCCTGGCCCTGGACACTTGCAGAGATCCAGGGGCAGCCACAGCTTCTCTGAACAATGCCAGGGAATGGTTGCACCCTGCTGGCACCATCCATCCTACAAGGGGGAAAAAGTCCTCAAGGGACCACCAAAGTTTGTCAGCTGAGAGACTTTGGGAGCCAAGTGCCAGTCCTGTGGGGTCACACCAGGTTGAGCTGAGCATCTTTGAGTCAGGATGGGATGGAGGAGCTCACAACTGGCCCTGTCTGCTGGCAGGAGGCCACGTGGGGATCTGTGAGTGCCAGCCATGCCCAAACCTGCCCCGTGTGACACCAACCACTGCAGAACTGCACTGCTGGCACTGGCCCAGCCCAGGTGCCACACAGTGACATGTACAGCTCAGCAAATGTCCCTGAGCTGCTCTGGCCTCTGCTTCAGCACTCCCTGCAAAGCCCCTGCTGGGATCTCCACCCTCCCTGCAATTACTGCAATGCAGATCTGTGCTTCATTAGCCAAAAATGCCATAAACTCACCCAACCACTTCTTGGCTGCTGTGCTGTGGAAATGTGCACGGGCAGAGCAGGCACATCCCTTCATTCCTGTTTTGTGTCCCTAATTCCAGCAATGCTTGTGCTGGAGGGTAAGTGACAAAACCACAGCTCAGATCCACAGCAGCTGCAGCTGAACAAAGTTTTTCCAAGCTATTTGATTCTCCCAAGTACCTGCCCCCAAAGATCTTCAGAACAACTCAAACCACCCAGCTTGCAGCTGGAAGTGGAGAGAGGAGATCAGCACCTTGTAAAACATGATGGGCTCCCCCCAGCCATGGCATGGAATTAACACCCTTCAAAAAAAAAAACCCCAAAATGATGATGCTTTTAAGAAAAGGGAAAAATCAGAGCTGTTGGGGACCATTCTGCTTGCGAAAAAGGGGACAAAGCACTGGGCAGGCAGACGGAGGGAAAACACTCCTGCACACTGCAGCTGGCCACTGCCACTTCTCACTCCATTTCTCCAGCTGTCAGTCTTCAGCTGCTATGGGAAAATGGAGTTTTCCACAAAATGCCGGAGTTTCTCAGTCAAATAATAGTCCTCTCCCTGAAACATTACTAAAATTATTTTACAGCAGCTGGAGAGGTCATCTGCTCCCCACCAAGGTCACAGAGGCAGATTTCCATACTCTCCCAGGCTCCTGTGGTGTGATGGATGTGAAGAGTGTGGTTCAGTCCCTGTACCTGGGGTCTGGCTGAACCTCAGAACCTTTCAGTGCAGGGGTTTCCAAACTCAGAGCCCACCACCACGTCCATGCACACCCAGCCCATCTCCTGCCTCTGTCCACTGAATCCCTGGACAATTTCCAACCACGGGATAGAGGAGCTCTGCACTGCAGAGGCTGGAAGGGCTCCCAGGCTCACATCACCTGCTTTGAACATTCTCTGTGCAGGCAGAAGTGCAAAGTCTAGGAGGGCAAGTTACAAAATAAATGGGGTGATCTCATGTCCTCACGAGAAATGGAATGTTCATCTTGTCATTGCACCAGCACAAGGTACTGGAATACCTGTGTCAGAGCTGCAGGAGGATTTTCATGGGACAAGCCAAACCCCCTCTCCTAATCACTCTGCTCCCTATTCTTGTCTTCAGGGGAGGCCACAGAGCTGCTCCAGGGCTGGAGCCCCTCTGCTGTAGAGCCAGGCTGGCAGAGCTGGGGGTGCTCACCTGAAGAGGAGAAGGCTCCAGGGAGAGCTCAGAGCCCCTGGCAGGGCCTGAAGGGGCTCCAGGAGAGCTGGAGAGGGACTGGGGACAAGGGATGGAGGGAAACGACAAGACGAAATAGGTTTAGACTGGTTATTTGGAAGAAATTCTTAGTTGAGAGGGTGGTGAGGTGCTGGCATGGGGTGCCCAGAGAAGCTGTGGCTGCCCCATCCCTGGAAGTGTCCCAGGCAAGTTTGGATGGTGCTTGGAGCAGCCTGGGATAGTTGAAGGTGTCCCTGCCCACGGCAGGAGGATTGGAACAAGATGAGGTTTAAGATCCCTTTCAACCTAAACCATTCCACAGTTCCATAACTCTGTGATTCTTCATTGTGAGAGTCCTTTGAGTACAGGATGAGAGATCTTGTCCCACCTGCACCAGAGAGCCACATTTGCACCCCAGCTGCCCCGTGCCCTCCCTGATGGTCCTTCCAAAGTGGGGCACGCTCTGGGGAGGAGGGGGTTTGGCTGTATGAAATCCTGTGGGGGCCTGGTAGGGGAGTTGTGTGCCTGAGCTGGATTTCGGAAAAGGGAAAAAAATTGCAGAGAGAGGTGAGCCACACGCAGCGAGACAGCTGCACTGGTGCACGCACGTCAATAGTGCTGCTTTTCCAGCAAATGAGGTTTTGATTCCTTTTCAATTTTGTTAAAAAATGACAAATAAATGTCTTAATATTAATAAAGAAAAAAATAGATCCTCTGTCGGGTGAATATATAATGTGATTTGACATACAGAATGGAATTAAATTAGCGAAATACAATGGGCTGGAAAGAAGAGCTGCTTTCCCTTAGAAGATTGGCATCGGTGTGGAACCAAAGCCCGGCATTTCACGCTGGCATGCAGCTACTGCTCCTCACAAATCTCAGCTGGCTGGGTGCAGCAGCCAGATCCTCAGGTGGTGGAATTTGGCACCATCCCCTCCAACTCCGGCGTGGCGATGCCAGACCCTGCCAGCTGAGGATCCGGCTGGAGGAACACTGATAGTGCTCATTTCCCATGGGATGCATGTGAGGGGACAGCGCTGTCCTGCTTGTCCTCGTGTCTCATGTGGAGAGGGATATTAGGATCTTCAGGGGCTGGAGTCTCTGGGTGCAGAAGGGTTGTGAGCTCAGATGGCCTTGAGAAGTGGCACTTCCTTGTTGTGACTGGAGGACATCAGGGATGGAGAACAGACCTCAAGCCTTAATACAAAGGAACACCAAGAAAAAACAAGACTCTTTCTCTTGTCTGGAAGGTCACCCAAAGCAGGGGACAGACTGGAGAGCTCCAAAGACCCTGAGAGCATTTTGATGGTGAAGGCTGGCATTACACCATCCCAGGCAGTTTTGCATGGGTACACCATGCTGAGCTGCTGCCCTGGGGAAGGGTTTTACACACGTATTTGCAGGTGGCAGTTCCTTGCTGCTCTCAGTGCCTACCTCCCTCATTTTCCTCATTTCCAGAAAGTTCAATTTAAATGTCAAATTTAAATGTCAAAGTGCTGAAAACTTGTGAATAAAAAAAAAAAAAACCCACACATCAAGGGATCAGAGAAAGCACCTAACGTTCCTTCCTTCTACAACTCCAACCCTCTGGAATTTAGTCAGGCACTGACACTGGCACTGGCTGCCCATGGCAATGGTGGAATCACCATCCCTTGAGGTGTTCAAAAGCTGTAGATGTGGCACTTGGGGACAGCTGTGGCCTTGGCAGTGCTCAGGGAACAGTTGGACTCGATGATCTCAGAGAGGTTTTCCAGCCTCAATGGTTCTGTGTTTCTACCTCTGCTCCCACGGGTACCCCTGAATGCTAACAATGCTTCCCAGACATCCCAGCCCCAGGAATCTGCCAGGCTCTGGCACTGCTGGTTCCCACCACCCCAACTGGCAACTCACTCTGATTTCTGAGTATCCATTTCCTCCCAGCTCCCAGGCAGGTTGCATTGTTGCATTGTGTAATAATGTATTGATTAGCCAATCACTCCAAATTTTAGTACTGTGCCTACAAGATAATTAAATTATCTGCCTTTGTTTAAATTGTAATTTTATTTACTCTTGATTCTACTCTATAAAATTCACAGGCTTACGGTGTGTTGCGTGTCTTATTAGCGCTTAACTCCGGCACTAATTTTCAATACTCCATCACCACAAGTATTAAGTAATTGCTACTGTTTATTCTTTGTGATTGCACCACTCGGATCCGCGCGCGGCATCGCAAGTACCCGGCGGGAGCTGAGCGGGCCAGACCCTCCTGGTGATCCAGGCGTGCATGGAATGTGATTTCCCACTTTGTCCTCCTTCTCTTAGGTAAGGAAAGATCCTGTTGTCACGCACGTGCTCGGAGAAGTGAAACCAAAGCTCTCAATTTATGCAGCCTGCTCCCTGGGTTTTGTTAGGGATGGAATGTCGGGGGTGCAGAGCTCTGTCCGTCTCTAGGGCTGGGAATCATCGAGCTCCTACAGGCACACGCCCAGAGCAGGGGAAATCCATCCTCTCCACTGCTGCAGGCCAGGGGCAGCTCGGGTGCACAGAGAGAAGGTGACTGCAGGGAGGCGCGTGGGTGGAGAGATCAAAGATGATTCCCCAGGTGCATTCCTGGCTCTGAAAGCCACCAGGGCTCTCAGCAGCAGCGGTTCCTGCAAAAGGGAGGATTAAGCTGTGGAAAAGTGCTGCTGCCAGGCCTTCCCACCCCGGTTTTCTGGAGAAGGTTTGGGAAGAAATGGTATTCAAGACATTCTGCTGGCCCTGGGGCAAGTGCAGGAATGATCCAGCTGCCTCTGGGATGAAGGCAGAAGAGATTTTAGTGGGTTTAGATTGGTGTGACATGAATTATTTTTCATAATTAACAAGACTGTTGATTTTACATGGTAGGTGTTCAGGTACTCTGGTGATCCGTGGCTGTTAAACACCCAAAGGTAATTCTAAATGCTGTTGATCTATGTCTGTTCTCAAGGGATGACTAATCTACATTTCTCTTCTCCCTCTACAATTAATCCCTGGATAATCTTATCTGCAAACACAAATTTGGTACCTGGAGGCAGATGAGTCACAGATCTGCAGCGGAGGTTCCGTTCAGCGACGGAAGATCTCTGGCACAGAGGGAGCCGTGGGTGCTTCCCACCTGGCCCCAGCTGCCACCCTGCCCCTCCTCAGGGATGCCTCTCCATCAGACCAAGCCCAACCCAGCTGCTCCAGAGCTCTTCAGACTGTCCCCTAAACCACAATGTGACCTCAGCCTCGGGATCCTGCTCCTCTCCCCACAAAGCCTTCCTGCATCATCCTCCCCCTCCCTGAGCCTTCCTCCCTGGGTACCACAGTCCTTTCCTCTGACCTTTGCAATCCAACTCTCCCTGCTCGTGTCCTGCCTGAATCCTAGCTCAAAGATCACCCTCATTGTGCTCTGCCCTCCTTATGACACGGCCACTCCTCCCATCCTTTATGCCAGCTGATTCCACTCCTGTCACACCCTTGGTGCTTTTTTCCACCCCTCCCAGCCCCCGTGACTCTCAGCAGGGTCTCCTCCAGCTCTTCCTTTTGCCTCAACACCTCCAAAACCCCCTGGCTGGCTGGGACTGTGTCCCCACATCACCTCTGTTTCCCTGAGTGCCTGATCCCCTCTCCAAGGCTGGGCCAGGGGCCTGGATCAGTCCCACGTTCTGTGAGATGCTGGAGAAGGTGCTGCACTGCATAAGCCATAATGATAATAGAAAAAGTAAATAATTACAAGGATTGCTAATGCATCAGCTGCCAAGGAGTGAAAAATGAGCTTGTTCCAGGGGTAGCAATGGCACTGTGAATTCCAGGAAAGGGGACATGGATACCTCCCAGTGGAGCTGCTGGGCTGGAAGCGTGGACACCCTCACACCTGATCTCTGGAGCACAGCCACAGTCCCAGAGGGTCTCACTGTGTCACCCTGGCAGGTTTCACAGGGAGCACAGCAGTGCTGCCTTGCAGACTGTAATTGAGTCCTTAGGATAGAGCCAAGTAGTTTGGTCGCACTTTAAAATAAGTGTCAGTGGTTCATGCCTAATTACTCCTGAATTAGCTAGGTGATTCATCAGGTCTGATTATGAATGCATAATGAATTTACCAAATCCACATGTATTAGTGAGATATTAATTCCATATGAAATCCCACAATTCATTCATGTGCCATTTGTTTTCATTCCCTTCTTTTAATAAGCTAATTAGTTCAAATTATTTGTACTTCACTAAAGGCTTGAAACACATATAAGGAATGATTAGCTTAAAACTCAGTAAATGGACAAGTATGGAGCTCACATTAATTGTGACGGGATGTTCATAAAGAATTATTATCTCTCAGCCATCTCTGTTTGCAGCAATAATAATAATGTCTAATCGTGACAAGTGGATAAAACATGTGAAGCCTCGAACTAATGCAGCTGTACATGAATTTCTAAAATGAATATCTCCAGGCTCGGCGCTTGCCTTTGAAGTCGAGCTCAGCAGAAAGTTTTGTCTCTCTCTGACAGAAAACAAGACCACAGCTTTGGGGTGGATCCACCCTTTTCCTTTGCCGATTCCTTCCCCAGCATGCAAAGAGGGAAGAGGAAGGGATGTGGAATTAACCCCCCCATGCCCACACCATTCAGCTGTTCCCCTGCTGGGGCAGGGCTGTGGCATTCCAGGTATGCCCTGCCCACCTCACAGCAATGCAGATCTGGGGTTTGCTTGCACCCAGACTTCCCTGTTCCCCACAGCAAATGCCCCAGACCCCCAGAGCTCTCCAGGATTTGCATGAAGAAGAAGAAGACCTGCATTTTTTCTATGTGCAGGAGGAATGGAGACAGAACAACAATGCCAGAGGCAGGTGCAAACATCCCCCTTTGGAGCAGTGCTGGGATGAGGCAGTTTTTTAGAAAGAAGAAGGGGGAAAAAGACAGGATTTGTCCCTTTAAAGCAAAATTCTTTCCCAGTGTCAAAATTCTCTCCCAAGCACTGTTGCCTCTTTCTTCTGTTTTTGTTTTCCTTCTCCCATTTATTTCTGTTCAAAGAGGGGGAAAAGTCTCCTGCTGGCTCCTGCTCTCCAAAGTGGGTCATTCCAAGGCTTCCAAAGGAGCCCTGCCAAGGAGCTAAATGCCTCCCTTCACTGGAGGCTCAGGGTCTGGAAAGGGCTTTGTTTGTTTTCCTGCAAACTTTGGCTGGCTGAGAAATGCCACCCTTCTACCCCCCTCAACACCACCCTGCTCCCCTGCATTCCCTCCCCTTCTTTCCCAAGCCAGACATTCCTGGCCCCTTCCTTCCTCCTCTCCCTGCTGCTTTCTCCACTTGGCTTTTAGCAAGGAGCTGAAGATCATGGAATTTTTTAGGCTGGCAAAAGTCTCTGAGATCATTGAGTGCAACCGTTAGTGCAGTTGGATGCAAAGGATCCAAAAGGGGTTGCAAAGAATCACATCTGAGCCTGAGGCTCAGGATCACCCTCAGGAAGGATGATGGCAGGGATACACATGGCTTTGTGCATGCAGGGGATGTGATATTTGGGAGTCTGTGTAAATGTCTACAGGGAATTCTGTGTGACTGGGACAACACACAAGCTCCTTTACATTAAAACTGCATCATCCACCAGTAGCCAACAACCTCCCCCCAGTGAAAGCACATCCTCTCCCTGTGCTATCTCTTCCACCAAACCCAAAGGCACTCAGTGTTTTGGGGAGAATAATTATTTTTATGGGATCTCTGACCTTTGGGGGTGATCTTGCCCCTTTGCTTTGGGAAATTGCAAGGAACACGTGGCCCCTGTCCTGCTTCCCTTCAACATTATTCCCTTCAGGATTACATATTTTACATGCAAATGTACATATTTTATCACTCACACACTCACATTTAAATCCAGTGCCTTGGAGGAGAAGAAAATGGAAGAGAAGGGTGCTGGGGAGGTGGGAAATGCAAATAATTGCTGGATTGACTTTCCAGGGGTTTGTTCTGGAGCCCTGGAGTTGAATCTCCCTTTGTCTCTCAGGTTCAACACCATCAATCTCCTCTTAAACCTCATCCTCTGCACACACAGCACAGGTAGGGATTGATTAAAGACGCCCAGTGCTGTCACCAAAGAGTTCTCCTGTCCACCACACCCCAAAAAAGTGCCTGGCACTGTGGGATCAGGGATGAAAGTTTCCCATAGGGCCCTGTCCTGTGTGGCCCAGAGGAGGCAGTGAGGACAGACATGTTCCACAAACACGAGGGATCTAGCAGCTCCTGGGTCAAAGTGGATCCTGTGCTTACTCTTTCATGTAATCAGAATTACTATCAAATCACAAAAGAAAGGGGTCTGGGGCCTATTTCCAGCCCAGGAACTCTGTTACTCTTGCCTCTTCCTTGAACCCTGTTACAAACTGGGTTAAACACAGTGAAACACATGCAAATTTAAGCACAGATCCACAGCCTGTGTCCTATAAACTTCAGGCACTGGCAGTAAGAGCAGCATTCAGACCCTGACCTGCTCTCCAAAATAGGCAGTTAGCAAGGAGAGAGCTCTCAGAGAAGGGGATCATATAATTTCAGGTGATGATGGGGCAACTTTGGGCAGAGAGGTGCAAAGCATCCTGTGGCAGGGCCCACCACATCCAGCCAAGTGGGTAAACCTGCAGGATCTGTGCTCCAGCATATTCTGCAGGTGACACTTTGGGTGCAGGTGTGTGAGCCAGGGCAGGAGGTGGGCATGGCCAGGGCTGGGGACACCCAGCAGAGCCAGGCCAGCCAGAATCCAAGGGTGGCCTCCTTTCCTCAGTGAGTTTTCCATGCCTGACTTGGTTGTTTGGGGTGACCCCAACCAGCTCCTGCAGCCCTGGGAAGCTGCTCCTCACAGAGCTGCTCTTTCCCAGCACCTGGAGCTTCCCTCTGTGCCTGCTCCCCCGCAGCCTCGTGTGCCTGACGTGAGGAGACAACAGTTTGGAAGTGTTTTCTCAGGGCCTTTTCCCCTCTTCTGAAGGAGCAATAAAAACCTGAGCAGCCAGGAAGGATTAAGGGATTTGAGGAGTGTTCCCTGAGGCAAACCCACAATGACACAAGCTCCATCACCAAATACAGGTCCTGCCACCTTGCCCCAAATTGTCCCCATGGCAGTGCCAACCACAAGTGTTTGTGCAGTGACCCCACAGCTCTGGGTGGGGAAAACTGTGAGACAATAGTGACATAAGATAATCTGACTTGTCATAGAATCCCATAATTATTTGGGTTGGAAGGCACCTCAAAGCTCCTCTCATCCCAGCCCCTGCCACGGGCAGGGACACTTCCCACTGTCCCAGGCTGCTCCAAGCTCTGTCCCACCTGGCCCTGGACACTTCCAGGGTGGGGCAGCCACAGCTGCTCTGGGAACCCTGCATCTTCTCTTACCTATTCCAACAAAACCAACATGTGGAGCAAAACCCAGCAGTGCTGTCTGATTCCTCAGTCTGGGGCTGATTTAACTCCCTGAAACCCCCGGCACAGAATGCATCCAGCACTGATGTATATAAAATATTCCAAGCAAATCAAATATACAATAGGTTAGGAGGAATAAAAGCAATCAGCCAGTCTGCTACTAATGAATTCAATAGCAGCAAAGCCCATTTCCTTCTGTTGGTTTTCTATAAACAATTTACAGAATAAATGTATTTTTGAGGTGTACAAATTGGTCGGTATTAAGATGCTTGATAAACAGTTTCTGGGGAAAGACAGGCTGTGAAAGCCTTCAAGTACTTCCTGAAATGCTAATTTATTTGCTCGCACCCTCACTTTTAACGGAGATGAAGCGTTTTGTGCCGGGAGTGAGTTAAAATCCTGCGGAAGAGAATTATGGCGGAGCTGGAATGAAACCCAAAGGACTGTGTATAATTAGATGGAGACACACAGTGCCAGCTGGTTCAACAGCACCTCGGATTTGCAACATATCCATGTTTTATTATGCGTAAGAGAAGACATCAATAATAAACCAGTGAGATATCCAGGTGAGAAGTTTTTCCAATGCAACCTGGCAAGGCTGCAGTGATTTTGTTGCAGTTTTCCCCAGTTATGAATGGTGAAACACCCCAATTCACCATCATTTTAACCCCCAAATCCCATTGAAACTACACACTATGCTGTTAAAACTTCAAAAAGCCCCTAAACTGTGTTTTTGGCTCTTTGGTGCCTGTCACCCTTGCAGGGCTGACTGGGGTCTTTGACTGCTGGGTTTGTGCCTCAGCACGGCAGCCCATGGGCCATGGATGTGCAGGATGATCCCAGCACTGAGACCACATCCAGGGTGAAGAGCTCTGGAGAAAGAGTGAGAGGTGAAATCCAGCTCCCAGTCAACAGGATTTTATCCTGCAATGTCTGAAAGGCAAGAAAAATTACCCATCATATAGGAACGGCTTGGTCTGATGTTCCTCCTGTCCCTTAGAGAGGTTTTGAGAAGTCTATAAAGCAGAAAGCAGCGAGGAAAGCAGCCCAGAAAGGTAATGAAATTCTAATATCAGAGCCATCGTGGTGAGAAGAGCAAAGAATGTTGCTTAATGCAAGAAATATGTGCTGAGCTGGCAAAATTCCAGCTGTCACCATCTCCTGGAGTGGCTGGTGGGGCAGGGAATGAGCTACTGGCACCAGTAACATTTACCAGGGCATGGAAAAGGAGGGTACAGAGGCACCTTTGGCAACCTTTAATTCCTAAATCCATCAGTTCTTGAAAATAAGAGAGAGACTCCTCATGTTTTGATAACTCCACAAGAGCCTGTAGACATTATGCAAATGCTCAGGGAGCGCTGTGAAGAATAAGGCCAGGACACCGAAGGCAGGGAGTTTATAATTGCTTTTTAATATATTTTCTAAATTCATTGTGCATGCGCTATCTGTCCCAGGGGCTGAGCTGGCAGAGGGGACAGTGTCAGGTGGAATAAATAGGATCTCATAACTTTAGTCATTCTGTATTAAATAGCGTCGAGCAGCACAATAAACAGAGGGACTGGGAAGCACATGCAATAACGAAATAATTCAAGCACTGTGCATGCAAATCTTTCTCTCTCAGATCACCCTCATTAATCACCTTGTGCTCATTTATACACTTAAAGAAGCCATAAACAAAGGCAGAGATGGTTCCTCTCATTATTAGTTTTTTTATTGAGTTAACTTCCAGAATATTTTATAATAATAGTCATGGCTGGTGATGGAGTTGCCTGCTCTAACCAGCTCATAAAGTTCCCCCTGCTCCTCCTGTCTTGGTGTGATATAGGTGGTTATACAGAGATTATGAAGCTTATTGAGTCAAAAGAGGGAGATGTGATGGCAGCTCCATAATTTCTCCTGCCTGTGGCTTATTCCAGGCTCCAGAAGGCACCAGGGGTTCAGCGCTTTGCTATGGAGACACAGATCCTGGGGGGAAGGGAGGAGGGAGATGGATGAAACCCCAAATCCAAATCAAAACAAGTTGTTAAATTGTGACAATTCCCTGCAACCTCTGTGCGTCTTCAGCCTCCCTGGAAAATTAAGTGGAAAATAAGGAAGAAAACAACACTCATTTTTCTCTGGGCTGGAAGAACCTGGGGCCAGTCCAGGACCAGAAAGCTGCTGGGAGCGGGTGGTGATGTTCCCAGTGGTAGTTTTTGGACCTGATGAACACTACTCTGCAGCCTACATCATTAGAGGATTTTTGATTTTTAGTGACACTCTGCTTGTGCCCAACAACACTCCATGCTCTCCTCCCCCCTCAAAGAGGTTATGGCTTCTCTCTTAATTACTGACTGCTGCTGTTCTCTGCAGAGAACTAGGCAAAACCAGCCTGAAGTTTAGTTAAAGAATAAGGAGAGGCTGCAGGGGATGCTCTGTCCCTTTGGGATATCAGCAGGAAAAAGGGGATGGGAAACAAGTGCATCCTGATCACCTTCAGAGCACTCCACCCCCCTTGCACCCACCTCTACCCCCCTGGCACAGCCCTCCCCTTCAGAGTCTCTAAATCCTGGCCAATATATCCTGAGTGCCTCATGCATAACTCTGTCAAGTAAGAAGATTAAGTGATGTTAACTTAAGTCTAATATGAGGCTGGGTAATAAATTTCCCTGGGAGCTGCGGGAAGTGGGCGCCGTGGCGGAGCGTCAGGTGCCTGGCAGCACTAACACACATCTTAGGGAACTTATCATCTAATTAGAAGGGATAAAGCTGATTTTTCCAGTGTGGTTACATGTGGTAATGAAGCATGCAGAAAGCCACCCAAGATAGATGGCCACTCTCATTGCTGAAGCTGAAAACTTGCTTAACTTAACAGTCTATTTATTACATTTACTCCCGAGCATCCCTGCTTAATAATGCCAGCTCATCCTGTGCCCTGCAATTAAAGCCACTCTGTGTGTTTGGAGGGCTTGGGAGTGGGATTTAACACCCTGGGAATAAGCAGGGTTTAAAGGCTGGTGCCTTCCCTTCCTAAAAATTCTTCTTGGGAAATCAGGTGTGTCCATGGCTGGTTTTGTCCACTGTACAGAGGTGACGGGAATTTGGTGCTACTGCCCTGGAAGTGCTCAAAAGCCATGTGGATGTGGCACTTGGGGACAAGGCAGTGCTGGATTAATGGCTGGACTCGATCTCAGAGGGCTTTTGCAAAATGATCCCATGATTCCACAATTCTTTATCACCAGCCCACAGTTCCCCGGGCATTGCATCCCCACCCAGTGACTGATCCAGTGGGACACGTTGGCATCCTGCTGCTCTCCACCCCAAAATGGGAAATTGCACTGCCAGCTCGGGGAGAAAATTCTGCTAAAAACCAGTCTGAATGCAAATTTTGCATCCAGCCCTGTTTATCCACTCTTAATCCATTTGTCACAACAATCGTCAGAAAACTTTTCTCTCCAGCGCCTCCAGAGCCGAGAGCGAGGGATGAAAAGTAAACTCATGCAAGGACAGGGGTTTAAGCATCCCATTAAGATTAACTTATCTGTAGTAATTGACTTAACTAGGGGATTTTTAATGCTTTTCAAGGTTTTTTGGAAGACGGTTTTGCAGCAGGCAGCAGTAGAGATGCTCCTAAAAAAAAAATAAGTATCTAGCACAAGAAGTCCATAGCTAAGACTTTCTAAGGCAGTGATTCCATGGGATTTAATAAGAATGTAATTTGTATAATTAACCATTCATCACTGTCAATTTCATTAAATGAATGCCAGAAATATTACCTTCACCAGCACGACCTAACAGGATTGGAATATATTATGTGAGAAATGAATGCTTAGTGGGTTTTTTTTCCTCTCTCTCCCTTTCCGTGCCTGGGCTCTGGCTGTCAGGAGGAGCTGTGAAATAATTTAAAACAGTAGTAAATGAAAATGACTAAAGAAAATGTGTGGATTTGGGTAACCAACCCTCATCATTATGTATGAAAGTTCAAGTCAAAATGTTTTCCCTTGTTCAAAGAGGAGCAGAGTGGAGGAGCTCCTGTTGGAAGGCTGCGGTGCCAGGAGCCATCTGCTGAGGTCCTCAAGGATCTCCTGCAAGGTGGAGGCAGCCAAGAAGGGGCTTGTGGGGGAAAAAATGCCATCCTAAACTTCTAATTTTTGTTCTTTCTATTTTGGGGTAGAGGAATGAGTGACAAGGGGGTTGGAGAGGCAACACATCGAGAGTTTCATGTGCATTTCCCACTCTTCTCTTGGGTAAAGAGAAACCCCCAGACCCTTTATCTCCAAACTCCCACCATTTCTCACAAGAAAATAAAGGAGGATTTCTTGGGCAGGGTTCCTAAAATTCCTGTTGATCAGCCATTAGAGGGCAACATCACACAAATTCATCATGACAGCACAAAAGCCCATGCAAAGTGTACCAGAAGAGGCTGAGGGGAAAAGAACACTCAAGGAAAACCATTTCCATTGGAGGCACGTAGGGAAGAGTTGAGATTTTACCTTTAGACATGTTTAATAATCTCCTCAGATGTGAGAAATGAGGAGGAACCGAGAAAGCAAAGTTGGTTTTTGTGCTTTTTTCTCCTTTCCTGTGGGTTTCTGTGCCTCTGCCTCGTTTGAAATGCAAACGAAGATTTTATGAAAATGTTCATTTCACAGGTCGTGGTGGCTGCGATCACAGGGAAGAGGAAGGAAGTGGTGGAGGAGCAGCGAGACAGACAGATGGGATGCTGGAGAGATGAAAGGATGTTTGCAGACCACGAAACAAATGTATCTAGATGCTTTTTTGGGATAAATTCCCCACCAGGGCACAGAGGAGACTTCAGCTTCGTTAGAATTAAGAGAGAGTAATGAAAATAAATACCAGTGATATTTAAAGAAGGCAAAACCTCAACACATCAACAGTATCACCCTCCAACGGTGGTGGAGAACAGCAGATGGAAAAATCGATTTTCACTCTCTGAGGCTCACAGAAATTTCTGCCTTTCTCATGAAAACAGAAAACTGCCCTTTTTTTGCTTGTTTCAAATCAGATGCAAAGGTGGGTTGGTGCAGAAGCTGAGTCTGGCTCCTGTGTCCTTCCCTACAGAGCTCCCCAGGAGCCAAGTGTCCCCTCTCTGACCCTGACATGTCCTGAGAGAGTTCATGGCTATTTTTCATATATTCCTCCTTTTTTTTTTTTTTTTTTGTCATTTACAATGACCGTGCATTGCTGCTCTCTGGCTTAAAAATCTGGAACAAATCAGCATTTCAAGTCAAAATGTCAATTCAAAATAAATGTTTTCATTTAATTTCCTGTTAAAATGTCATTGCTGCCAGGTTATTTTGGGTTGGGAAAGAAAGAGAAGGCTTTGGAAAAACATGGACTCTAAATTAAAAACAAAACCAAAATCAGCGCAGGTAAGGGTCCTGTTGCCTGTTGCAGTTCTATCTGTGAGACAAACTGCTCATCCCAAACCCTTTGGACTTCCAAGGGTAAGAGCAAAATCTTCCTGACAAAAGATATCCTGAGATTCAGGGTTTTCTGCTTGAATTTCATTCTGAGGAATTTCCAGCAGGATTTTCTTTGCCTGCTAGGTAGGATGGAGCCAATGGGACCTGTCCACTCTTGGTTCAGGGCTGAGCCCTTCCTTGTAGGAACAAGAGGGATTGGAATGAAATGATCTTCCAGGTCCCTTCCAAGCCAAACTATTGTATGATTCCATGAACCAATTTCACCTTGTCCCACCTGAAAGCAGCAGTTTGGAATTTATGGTTTCACCATGACAAGGATCCACGTGGGTTTCCAAGACAATGACTATTTTTAATGTCCTATCTGCGTTTTAAATCCAGGAGAGAAAGCACAGCCAAGCAGAGTTGGTTGTGTCAGATCAAGCACCAAGGGGAGAGGGAAGAAAAAATGAAATATTTCTGAGCTCTGTCCATTTGTGTGTGTTCCCAGCTCCCCGTGCCTCTCCACTGCCACTCCTGGCATGGCACAAACCTTGGGATTTAAGTGGTGACAGCAGCCCAGGAGCACCCACAGCATCAGCAGGGTTGTCCCAGCCCCATCCCACATCACCAACTGCCACCCCAGGCAGGAATTAACACCCAAATGATGCAAAATTTGGGCTGACCCATCATCTGGGGAAGGGATCAGCCCTGCCAGCCCCAGTGGGGGGAAAGGTGAGGCTGGATTTGGGAAGGACCAGACATTGCTCTGTCTCACCCGAGAAAACATGAATGGAAGGATGGAGAAACTTTGGGGTCCTTCCCCCACTCAGAGCAGGGAGGGAAGCTGCAGTTTCATATCCAGAGGTGAAGGATGGAGCGAGAAATAAATACATAAAGGGGCAGGAGAGAAGAATTTATGGCCTGCTAAAGGTGCAGAGCATTTAAATCCGAGAGATAAGTAATTTTATTTATGTTGATGCCAAAGTAAGGAAGATACACGACTTTCTTAAGAATAACTCGCGTCTCCTCGGGCTGGTCAATGCTGAAAGGCATGTAATGATTTTTTTTTTATTATTTTCATTTTTTCTCCCCCCCTTTATACACGAAGATGGATGCTCACTAATGGCATCGTATTGTCAGGGCTGTAAATTAGGGAGCAGGGAGAGATCGTTCCCTATCCATCTCTCTGCCTTGGGGAGTGCTTGGCAAACTTCTTTCAAATGTGGGCTGCAAACTGCATTTTCTCAGAGAAAATCCCTCCTCCCATTTCAAGACTATCCCTAAATTCTCCTTTCCCTACTTCTAATGGAACATGGTGTAAAGTGTATTGACTGCTAAAGATGGGCACCAATCAGGTGGAGTGAAAAAAGTAGGGAAAAAAAAAAAAGGTTGGAGCAGAACCAGGGGCAAGGGAAGGGAAAAAATACTCAGAAAAAGGAAAACAAAGACTCTCATGGATTTATCTGACTGGAAGCAGCAATGTTGTGGGGATTTTCTTCCTGCTTGGGGGAGTTGGGGGAAATGACAATTGCCAAACCAGCGAGGGTGGAAAAAAAATACAGGGGAAGAGGAAACAAGCAAAACCAGGGAAATAAGCTGTGGTGGATATGATCAGAGGGGTGAACACATCCCTGACTGCCTCTCCAGCCTTTTTGAGCAGCACCGCTCATGCATCTAATCCCAGTTAAATTGCAGGGAGAAGGAGGAATCCAGCCCTGAAAGAAAGAGGGAAACTCCACGCTCCCTGAGCCGCCGGCAGCGCTGGCAGCGGGAGGGAGAAGCCGGGAGGTGAGAGGGCATCGCTGCCAGAGGAGCTCCTGCCAGGGCTCCCACGGCCAGAGGAGCAGCAGGACAGCCACAAAGGGCACTTAAATCCCTCTGACAGCCCCTGGAGCCCCTTGTTTCCATCAAGGAGCACTGCAGGAGCATCGGGGTTGGTACCTGAGCTGCTCCTTCCCGACACAGCAGTGTGACAGCAGAGGGACACTCACAGCCTCGAGTGTCCTCCTTGGTGGGAGCCAAGGAGCCAGAGCACACCGTGCCAAAAGCAGCCCCAGCTGAAACCAGGTCCCAGGGGCTGTGTCTCTGCAAGGCATCTTTCAGGAGAGGAGATGTGAGTGGTTCTTCAGGTCTGAGAGCTGTCTGTGCCCAGGGTGCTGCCCCAGGATGTCAGACAGATGGGTGTGAGCTCAACACGGCCCCAAAATGTGCCTAATTGCCGCAACAAAGCAGGGAAGGGACCATGGGAGAGGTCTTGGGAATCTGATCCCTGTTGAAGAAGGGCAGGGACCATGGAAAAGGTTTTGGGAGACTGAGTCCCATGGAAGCAGGCAGGGTGGATGGCAGAGGTTTCAGGGGCTGAGCCCTGTTGGAGCAGGGTAGGGAGGATGGGAAAAGTTTTGGGGGGTTGAGCTCCTTGGAAGCAGGGAAGGGACCATGGAAGAGCTTTTGGGAGGCTGAGTGCCACTGTAGAAGGACAGAGACTATGGGAGATGTTGTGGGAAGGTGGACAACAAGTGGAGAGACGTCAGTTTTTGGTACCCATGTGCAAACAGGTAAAGTCACTCAGACTCCAGGAGCTAGAGCACCTCCAAACAGCAAAACCACCCAAAAAGAGCATTTTTGGGTTCACAGCTCCATAGAGAAGGAACAAAAGAGACATGAGGGTTCCTTGCAGCAGTAGCAGCAGCTAAGGGTGAAGGGCAAAAGGCTGCTCCTACCCTTCAAACACCAATTTCATCATAAATAATAAACACCCTTCCCATCTCCCACTTCCCACATATTGCTTGCAGCCATTTATTTTGATTCCAGCTTATTCATTTTGCTGAATCCTTATTTTATTTCTGTGTTTCCCCATGTATATCGATTTACAGGACACAAAGGAGTCCTCAGACTTCAGGTAGCCTCAAGGTCTGGCTGGAAGACTTTGAAGCAAAGGATTCTGACAGGGCTTTTAAGACACAGCAAGAGGGAAAATAAATGTATTACACACAAATAAGTACCCAGATTTGTGTGTCAGAGTGGTTTCCATCCCAAAGGAGCTGCTGTCACCCCTTGATACGAGTTTGGTGGGAGCCAGGGACAATGTGGGACATCAGGAAATAGTTACAGGTTCACCACAAATACCATCCCCAGTGTTATCATGGGAGCTGGGAGAAAGTTTGCACCCAATTTATCATCTTCTTTCTAAGAGAAAGAAAAGCTGACAAAGGACATTGTGAATCATCCAAGTATTCTCTTTTATTACTATTATTATTTTCCTGATTCAGAAAACTCAACAAATGGCCAGTGGCAATGTTTTCAAACTGAAGTGACCATAATGTGAAAAATAAACTGTTGAGAAATAACCCTTCAGTGCTGAAATCAAATGTCCTGACTTGGGTTTAGAAAAAAAATAAAGCAAAAAAAGAGTGGTGAGCCATCCAAAATAATTCCTGTTTAACTCCTCAGCACATCAAATACTGAAAATAAATACACAATTAACACAAAAATAGTGATTTGGATTGAAATGGGGCTGTAATTAGCTGTTCCCTTTGCTGCTGGCCTTGAGAGCTGCCTGCCCTCCCTGCTGCTTGCACACATGGAACCATGGAATAGCTGGCGTGGGAAGGGACCTTTTAAAGGTCACGTAGATCTAAACATGCTAGAAAATGTCCCTGGCGAGCTGGAGAAACCCAGAAATCACCAAACCTACCCCAAATCAGCCTCTTGAGGGTTGATTTCCCAGGGGAACCCTGCCATGCATCCCACGGCATCCTCACCCACGATGGGGGCTTTGAACTCCCAGCAAAGCTTCTCCCAAAGCCCCATCAGAGCCTTTCCCTCCTCCTGAAATCCGGGGGATGCTCCACGGGGTCCGAAGGAGCACGGAACCGCGATTTGGGCAAAGCAGCACACGGCTGAGGACAGAAACAGCAAACTCCTCCCTGGAGCACAGATGGGAGGGAGAGGGTAATCTTCTGGAAAAGCCTCTAATTGTCTGCCCACACCAATAATTCCAGCGTGCTCGTCCCCCTCCCCGTGTGTAATTACAGCGCTCCATCTGTCTATCAGCAGGTTTTTACAGCTCCTGACGGCAGCCCGGCGCTCAGCCCCGCAGCCAGGCGAGGGCTGGGTGGGTTTTTTCTGAAGATTTAAGGATGTTTCTGACACACGTCCCAAAGACAAGGCTCTGGGGACAGCAAATCCGTCTCGTGGGCTGGCGGAGGCGCCGTTTAAAATCCTGGGATAATGGCTACGAGCTGCATTCCAGTGCCAGAGCAGGAGGGGATGAGCGGGCTGGTTTATTTGCAGCAGTTTGCTGTTGCTTTAGGGATGGGTTTAATTTTTTTCTTTAGGAAACCCTCCTATTTTAATTCGTAAGTGAGTCTGGCTGCTCTGCAGCAGCTCGGTGCTGCTAGCTCTTGAGTGAGCCAAGAAAAAACCCAGCTGGGAGTGCTGGTGCTTTCTAGGTGTGAGAGAGAGCCCAGGAGGGTGGTTTTGCTGATTTTACCCTCTTCTCCCATCCCTTCCTAACGACAAGCAGGTGAGGATGCTCTATCCAGGGAGGTTTGGCATTGTGTGGTTGCCTCCAGCCCCTTCTTATGGGAAATCCAGGTAAGGTGCAAAACTGGGGGCTTGACACAACTTTGTAACCCAGAAATTTCAAATGAATCCAGCAGGGAGGGTTGAAGTGCACCACAGTTAGAGAGAAACCATCAAAGGCCATATTTATCCCAACAGAGCCTTGAAAGGGTGTAGCAGGGTGTGTCTTTGAAGAAAGAAACCCCAAAAATATAAAAAATATAAAATAAATAAATTCTCACAATACTATTTGAACAAGGCAGCTCCAGCTAAATGATGTCCATGCACTTCCATCATTTCACAACATCAAGGCTCATTTTTCAATGGCAAGGTCCTTTAGATGATAAATGAGTTGCAGGATTTGTGGTGGGGTGATTTTTCAGACTCCTTTCCAAGAGGAATTTTGGGATAAGGCATGTCCAAAGCTATCCATCCACTACCCCAAACATCAGGATCATGGAATCCCAGAATGGTTTGGGTTCAGCGGGACCTTAAAGCTCATCTTGTTCAACTCCCTTGCCATGGGCAGGGACACCTTCCACTATCCCAGGCTGCTCCAATCCCTGTCCAACCTGACCTTGGACACTTCCAGGGGTGGGGCAGCCACAGCTACTCTGGGCAACCAATTACTCACCAAGCCCTGAAAGAGCTTTTAAGCTCAAAGAACTTTTTATCACAGAATGGTTCAGACTGGAAGGGACCTTAAGGATCATCACATTCCAGTTGGTTTTTTTTAATCCAAATCACACTTTTTTCTGCTTTTTTTTCCTTTTTTTTTTTTTTTTCCTTCTTGGGACAGTAAACTTCAGAAGGGATTCCCTTAATCCATAAACTAATTGGATGCAGCAGCTCTCGCTGCCAATTGATGATAATCCAGGCACAGCCTTGTGATCTAATGATATCGTGATCTAATTCCTACTGACACAAACACCCAGGAGCTCCCCAAGTTGCAGGAATGCTCAAGACTACCCAGGGAGAACAAAGAGCTCTCCTTGGTTTGCTTGGTTTTATTGCTCTCCTTGGTTTGAAGTGGGTTAGGCCCATTTCTTGTTTTTTTGGATAAACTCAGAGATACCTGTGTATGGCTCTTGTTGCTGCCCAAGAAAGGCAAAGTGGATATTAAATGACCTGAGTGCTTCCAGCCTCCAGGAGAGGCCCCTGTGGAAAGGTCACACAGAGCTGGGCTGGGAAGTGAAGTGTGCTTTACACCAGGGAGGCAGGAGATACCTCCCCTCGGGCTGCATTGCAGCACTCCCTGCCTCAAGAGCAATCCTGCCCCGCTTGCTCTGAGCTCAGCACTTCTGGCAGTCCCAAAGTCATTAACTTTGGAAAAGATCTCCCAGATCATCAGTCCAACCCTCAGCCCAGCACTGCCAAGGCCACCACAAACCATGTCCCTAGGCACCACATCCACCTGCTTTCTGAGCCCTTCCAGGGACAGTGACTGCCCTGGGCAGCTTGTCCCAGGGCTTGGCCACTTCTCAAAGGGTGCCTCAGAGCATGTCCTGACAGTGCTGGAGTATCACAATTCCAAAGTTATCTGGGAATGGAGGCAAGTATTCCTGCCTGCCACCATCGTCCCAGGCAGGTGACTGAATGAACACTTCTTGAACCTCAGGCCCTCAGGTGCTCCCTGTCCTGTGGCTCTGAAGCCATGAATGATGCTCCTCTCACACCCACACATTTCCCCAGCCTGTAACAATAAATATATTCATCCCTGTGGTCGCCGGGTTATTTCCTTCCCCCCTTCTCAGTGTTTATCACATTTTCTCCTGGCAAATTGCAGCACTGCTTTGCTTTTGAAAGGAACTAAATGAGCCTGTGAAGTCAAGCATTGGAGAGTATCAAAATGTCTGAAATAAATAATATCAGAATAATGATCCTGTAATAGCACAGATTGTTTGTTGTTGTCGGGTACTTTTCCTTTCCCCCCCTGTTGTTATTTGTGCTACAAGAGCACCCGGTTGGGATCCTTGTTTCTTTCTTAAAAGCCACATTAAAAGGGGAAGTAATTAAATCCCAATTAAAGGCAGCAGTCGCTCCCCTGCCCACCTTCCCATCTCCTTCCAAAGCGAAAATGTTCCCAACAACGGTGTTTTAAATATCATTGCTGACCCTGAAGGAACCAAAGTGTCTGGATAATGGACTGGGGAGCCTTTCCCCTTCACATCAGCAACACAAAGCTCCAGCCAGGGCGATTTCTGGGGCTTTTTGTGCAGCTCATTCTTCCCCCCAGGGCACTACGGTCACCCAGCTGCTTGGAGGGAGTTTTATTTCCCCTCCTGTGGGTTTCCAGCACTGCACCAGCAACTTCTCCCAGCGCTAAATGGGATTTCTAACAAATAACCAAGCAAAAGGCGAGGCTGGTAATTCAATCCCTAAATCAGGGCAGGAGAATGCTTGGGGGCAGAGCTGCCCCAGGATGGCCAGGGACCTGGCACAGCCAGAGAGCTCTCCCATGTGCCAGCTTTCCTAAGGAAAGGAGAAGGAGCCCTGGAAGCTCCCGCGAGCACGAGCAGGGTTAGGAGCTCAGGGAAATCATTCCACAAGTGCCTCTCTCCATGAGCAACCGTCACCTTTCACATTTGTTCAGTCGCAGGCTCCTCCATCAGCACCAGGAGTGAGGGTGGGGAACTCCCACAGCACCAGGGAAAGGTGGCAGGGAAAAAAAATAACCCCCATGTAATTAAGTGTCTCAAGTAAAGAGTTGATTTAGATTTAATAAGAATGTTATTCTAAGTCAAACAAATGCCAATTGGTTATTAAGAACCTCATTACTGCAGTGCAACACCTGCCACCAATGGGTTTTTTCCTTGTTTTCTGGCTGCAGACTTGTTAAATCTCAATAAATACTCTTTTAATAATTAATTAGCATTTAATTAATAGACAATAACAGTTGAGAAAGGTTGGTGTATCCTTCTGTATTGAGCAGGAGCTGCTTGGGAGCTGACACATAAAGCAGAGAGGGACACAAGGACTTGTCTGCATCCAGACTTGGATGATGGACCTTCATCCAACACTCTTGGTCTGCAATTTGCTGAGCACCCACCTCAGTCCAGAAATATGATCTGATCCCTTGGGATCACACCCTGGACCTGGGACTGCCAAGTGGGTGCAGCTCACACACAGACAACTCTGGAGATGCTGGGATGCCTCATCAGAGCCTTGGCAAAGTTTCTGGGGCTTGAAGAGCTGAAACCACAGCAGTCAAAAAATAAACAAACAATTCCCCCAAGGAATTTGAGGGAATTGTTCTGACACTGGCAGAAAAAATAAGAGGGACACATTTTCCACCTTTAGTTTACTTTTAATTTCAAATTATTCCTCTCTCTTAGCAAAACCTGTACACAAACACTCGTTGCTAAGAGGGAACATTGCATCTGGGAGTTGAGCAAAGCTCTGCATTTGATCTCAACCTTTTTTTTGTTTTTTCTATCACTGGTTTGCTGAAAATCACAAAGAATCTTCCTTAGGCTCAACCCAAGGCAAACCCTAACCCCACCCCAAGCTGCTGCTCCAGCCCCTGGCAGCCTGCAAAGCAGTTCCTCACACAATTCCTGTTCCCTCTTCCCTCAGCTGTTTGCCTCTGGAGCCAGGGGCTCATCACTACTGACCAAAATGTGGGAGCATCACCCCGTCCTCCTCCCTGCCAGGATGTCAGGGTGTCCTTGTGGATCAAGGATATTTACAGGGAGGATCCAGCCAGAGCTGCTGCAGCACTCAATGTCCAATGCCAACCAAAAGTGGCATCGGCTTGCTGGCTGTCCCCCTGTGCTGGTGAGGCACAGGAACCTCATCCTTCAGAGACTCAGGGGTGATGGGGGGAGCCATTCCCTCCTTGTGGGTAAAACTCCCTCTGCTTTGCTCTCCCAGGAGTGCAGGACCCTCGCAGGATGGTTCAGAGCCAGTCCTGGGGCTTCACTTGTGTCAGAAAGGCAGAAGCACCTCCAAGCCATGGGAAGGCAGCAGCTTCCAAAGAGCTGAATGTTTCTATAAAGCAACACCAGGGAGGGCAAGAGCGTCGTGTGTGCAAAATGCAGCCCCATGAGCAAGTGAGAGGCACCTCTTCTCCAAGGAAAAACATTGCCAAATCTTTGCATCATCACACACCAGCCCCAAAACCCCTGGGGCTATCAGCTTTTTCCCTGGGACTGATGAGTCTCTCCCTCCTTTCTGGGATGAAGGCTCATTCCACTCAACCACGGTCTCACCTCCTGCCCAGAGTGGATGAAGAGCCTTGGTACTGGGTGGAGATCAAAGAATCCCAGAGTGGTTTGGGTGGGAAGGGATCCTAAAGCCCATCCAGTGCCACCCCTGCCATGTTTAGGGACACCTCCCACTGTCCCAGGCTGCTCCAAGCCCTGCCCCGCCTGGCCTTGGGCACTGCCAGGGATCCAGGGGCAGCCACAGCTGCCCACCCTGCCAGGGAACAATTCCTGCCCAATATCCCATCCATCCCTGCCCTCTGGCAGTGGGAGCCATTCCCTGTGTCCTGTCCCTCCATCCCTTGTCCCCAGTCCCTCTTCAGCTCTCCTGGAGCCCCTTTAGGCCCTGGCAGGGGCTCTGAGCTCTCCCTGGAGCCTTTTCTCCTCCAGGCTGGACTCCCCCAGCTCTGCCAGCCTGGCTCCAGAGCAGAGGGGCTCCAGCCCTCAGTGAGGTCCCCTCAAACACTTTGCACCCACCCATTCCCCATCAGACCCCATCCACAGGCACCCACATGGATCTGGCCAGCCAAGGGTTACCTTGTTATTTCCTTCCTGATTTATGTAAACTCCTGCACCGCGTCCTAATAAGAAATCAGTTCCTGTCATCATCTTTATTTCTTATTCCAAGCTGCAACACTAAAACACTTCACGGTGATTACAAATAGCAAAGTTATTTTTTGCCAAGTCCTCGCATCAAACTTAATAGCACGGTGTAATGCCACCCCGCGCTGATGTGTGGCATATTTAATATCCATCTTTCTTGGAAATAACAGTGCTCTGAAATTAGAAGGGACTTAAGCAGCAAAATAATTAATGTGGATAACCATCATAAATGCCACAAATGGAACAAATACAGATAGCAGCGAACCATGATTGTTAATACTCTAACCTGGTGTGACAGAACTTTAAAAAATGAAACCCTTTTCCCCAGAGACTGGTGGAAATTAGAAAAAAAGGGGATTTCTCTAATTGCGTCGTCCTTCCTCGTTAGCAGCCACCCAGCCCGCAAGGCACATGTGGTACCTGCACTTCCAGCCTGCTGCACCCCATTAGCAACAGGCTCTTATTAGGGCCAGGCTTATCAGTGCTAATTATTTGGGTTGCTATTAGAGGGAGCAGCAGAGGTGCAGCACAGTCTGCTTCACATTCCAACTTCAGCACAGGAATGGCCAATCCAGCCAGAATTAAATTGAACCCACCCCATATATTCCTTTTTTGTGGGGAGGAAAAGCCTTGTGATGTGCCCTCAGTGCCTCGTTTGGGTGAGCATCCCTTCTTTTGTCTGTTTGGTGAGTGCTCTTTGGGCCAGGCATCCTTTGGCTCTGGGCAAGTGGTGCTTCCAACCTTAAATCAGAGAATGCCAGAATGGTTTGGATTGGAAGGACCTTGAAGATCACCTCTTCCCAAGCCCCTGCCGTGGGCAGTGATGTCACCCACTAGATCAAGATATTTCTCCATCCAAACTGGCCTTGAACACTTCCCAGGGTGGATTAAATATGCTTTAAAAGAGGAGATTATAACAGAAATGAGAGGGAACAGCCCCTTTGTCCATAGGGAGCTGCAGCTGGCACTATGGAGGGTCGCAAGGGGACTCAGAGCCCATTTGGCACAAACAGGAGAGTATGGACTAGGACATCTCATCTGAGCCCTGCTGAGTATCAGCGTTTTCACTCCTTCCCCTGAGACCTCCCTTCTTCCTTTCAATTATCTCTCTAAATCCAGTCCGAGGCAGTGGAAGGATTTCTCCTCACTAACCCCATGCTGTGCAGAAATGACACAGACTGTTCTGGGCTGGGGACAGAAGGGCAGCAGCTGATTCCCTCCTCACCCTGTGCACCACAGACCAGGAGGGAGCCTGCGGGGTGTGAGGTCACAGGGACATCATGGACCTGTGAGTTTACAGAGTCTCTGAGGCTGAAGAGGTAAAGCCCGAGGTGTTTTCAGCACTGGACAAGACTCACGTCCCCAGTCCCTGGAACAGGGTCAATGAACAGCACCTTGAACATCAGCAGCACCAGCAAAACCATGGAAACCGTAGAATCACAGGACATTCTGGGTTGGAAGGGACACACAAGGGTCATTGAGTCCAGCTGCTGACGCTGCACAGAACACCCCAAGAATCCCACCCTGTGCCTGAGAGCAATACTCAAGATGGAAATGATGGACCATGGATTAAAAAATAAGACCTTACAAAGTCCTCTTCACTCCAAACCACTCAGACCACAGCAGATTTCATGCCCTGGGGACATATCCCAGCCTCATACTCAAGCATGCCCTAGACTAGGACTTCCACTGCTCTCTGTCTGGACCACAGCCATGACCTTCTTTCAATCCCAAGAGCATCAAGGCCTCAGCAGCCTGAAGCCTGTTCCACATTGCCAGATCCTGCTCAACACTGGGCATTTCAAGAACCCCAACATCTGCTAGATGTGATGTTCTAAATTCCCCTAAGACTCCTTTTGTGCTCTGGACAAGGCAGGGGATTTTCACCCGTAGCCTCCCATGATGATCAGAGGGTTTCAGAGGGATCAGAGGGCTCTGAGTCAGCTGCAGCTTAATTTTGGTGCCTTTTGCAGGGCTGCAGCAGCGGGGTTTGGCAGCATTTCACACATCTCCCAAAGCAGGGGGCAGGTGTTTTTACACCCAGCCTGTCCTGCTAAAGGAGCCCGGTCTGTTCACCCAGCCCTTGGAAAACAAATCAGGAAGCAGAAAAGCCGGAGCCAAAGTAAAATCCAAAGCAGGCAGTGATTTTCCTAACTCGCCTAACGGAGGAGATGTGGAAGGAGCTGGCTGGCAGATGGGTCCCCTTGGGGTACATCGCTTTGTCACTCCCTATAAGGCGTCGCGGAGCAGCCGCCGCGCACGGTCCCTCCCTCCGCCTGGAGAGGGATCAGGAATAACCCTCCCAAAATCCCAGCACCCTCCTCCCTGCAGGGCATGCTCATGCCTGCTGTGGCCACAGGAGCATCCATTCCCTGCTCACCTCTGGAGAGTTCCTGCAGAACTCTGCACACATGGGCGGCGAGAGCGGAGCCGGCCAAGGGTTATTTATGGTGCCAGCGTGAAGTCATTGAGGCAGAGGCGAGTGCAAAGCGTGACATCCTGTGATGTATGGGTTAGGACAGCTTGGTGCTGAGAATGCCATGAAGTATTAATCTCAAGGAGATGCTACTGAACTCAAGAGAGACTTAACATCAGCACAGAGAGATCAAAGATATGATATCTCTGGCAGAGCGCGCTATCAGAAGTGATCATAGGAAAAACAAAGGGGTCATTTTAGTGCCTTCGCATTAGCAGAGCGACTCGTAGCCTCCAGGCAGAGGAGAACAGCGATTTTTTCCCCATCCAAACCAACGTGCACATGGGATTTTCTGACATTTCTTTACATCTCATTGTGGGCTGCCAATAAATGGAGGCATAAGAACGTCAAACCGCTTTTCTCTCGGAACTTGTGAGCTGCCCTCGGTATTTTTCCCTTTTGGAGCTTTCCAGACAGCCCACGATCTGAACTCTTAAGACCTCTAAATGCAAAACTTCAGCAGTAAATGAATGCTTAAGCATCTAGGTCACAACAACATCTGCATGCCGGGAAAATCCTGACAGGAGACTCAGCCACTCTCTGTGCAAGGGGAAAAGAGGGAAATCCTCTCCTGGCCAAACCTAAGATGGCTTTGGGAAAGGGTTTTGTGTAGTGCTGGATTTTTGCCAGGCACCAAAAAGCCCTGAGTGTGTTTTGAGCTGCTCTTTCCCCAAACCAAATTGTGCTTTCCTGTACTGAGGGCCAAAGAGTTTGGCGAAGAAAGTGTTTGGTCCATGCAATGTTTGTCCTTGGGATGTGGGACCAACCTCCTGTGAACTTGGGATACAAATAGCCCAGGAGTGTCTGGAATTTTTTGAAGACAATCATGCCTGGAAATTGTTAGTGGTGTCCATAATGTGCTGGAGAGGGAGGGCTGCACTTGAATGTCCTGGGAAGGAGCACCAATACAGCTATTTCATGGGTAAAGCTGTCCTGAGGCTCATCCCAGCTGACAGCACTGTTTCCTGCCTGCTCAGAGGGCAGCAGGCTTCCCTTTGCAGTATGGAGACCCCGGGAATGGACACTGTCCCCTGCAGACTTGTCCCCCCCATGCCATGCCTCAGTTTCCCCAAGTATATAAATCAGAGAATCAGAGAACCACAGATTATCCTGAGCTGGAAGGGACCCACAGGATCATCCAGCCCAGCCCCTGTCCCTGCCCAGACCCCCAGCAATCCCACCCTGGGCATCCCTGGCAGCGCTGCCCAAAGGCTCCTGGAGCTCTGGCAGCCTCGGGGCCGTGCCCATTCCCTGGGCAGCCTGGGCAGTGCCAGCACCCTCTGGGGTAAGCACCATTCCCTGATATCCAACTTAAACCTCTCCTGGCACAGCTCTGTGCTGTCAGTGGGAGTGAATGCTGTCCTCTGAACAGCAGCTTGGGAGCTGCAGCACAGAAGGATGTGAAAGGAGGTGAAGAGTTTTCTACTGCTCTAAGAAAACAGGCAAGTCTGGAGACTTCAACTAGTGGAAAGTTGAACCCTATGGGAAGTTAAACCTTTGTGCAGTCCCCCAAGAACCTCCTTAGCCTGAAATATCCAAAAGAGCTCATGAAAATACAGAGTCAAGTGAAAAAATAAACCACCTGATTTGCAGTTCAGGCCCTCATGGCATCCCCTTCCTGAGCCCCCACTCCGAGCCCAGCATCCCACTGTGGCACAGCATAGAGACACATGCTCCTGCAGCTCTCTGCAGCCTCTTAATTCCCTTATTCCATCTGCAGCTGCCTGCACTTTCAGGGGGTCACTTCCCAATGATTTTAATTACTTCCATTAGGTAACACCATGCCCTGAGGGCTCGTTGGGAAATCCTCCGTAAATCACGGTATTATCAGCACTAAGGAGAATTCGGCTCCCCAAGGACAGAGCTATTGTAGTCCTTGTACAGGAGAGGGCAAAAGGCACAGGGAATAATTAATAGATTTGCTCTATAGCCCAAAGATACGAAGTGCTGGAGTCCAGACAAATCTGACACTGATTTCTGGCCCTTAATTCAAACGTGCTGGGGAGGGAAGGGGCTGCTCAGCTTGTCTTGCACGGCTTCGGGCCTGACCTGAGTTTTCCAATTATATTCTCTGCTATATTCAGGCCTCAGGTGTGGTGATTCCACATGCTCCAGGCTGGAGCAGAGGAGGTGGCAACACCAGGAACAACTGGTGGCTGCAACCTAATCGAAAGTCAAGGAAGCAGCAACATATTGGAGGATCCCAACCAAGAACACATAGGAACCTGACCAGGAGTGTTTAAATCTAATTAGGACAAAGCCTGGAAAGCAGATAGCACAATACAACGTGGGACTGGATGTAGGGAACAAACCCACAGAAGCCCCTGTCACGTAATTTTGAGGGGTGCAGTTTGCCCATGGGGCTGAAGGAAGCCCTGCGTGTCCCTGGCAAGAGAAGAGGCTCCACTCTTGCTCACTTCGGGATCTCTCACTCCCTGAAAAGAAACCTGCTCTTCTGGCAAGATCCAGGCTCTCATCAGCTTCCTTATGCCAACAGCCATGCAGGAGTCTGGTGGCCTCCTGTATTGTCACATAACATAAAGTCTGAATCATTGCTGTTCTGCTTCCATCATTGTTAATATTCTTAAAAGGTTCCTGGAAACACATTTACACACGGCTACATGAGCTGTTTCTGCATCGTCTTGAAATTTGAATGTGAGTTTTAGCCAGGCTTTTGATGTGCTGTTTACTTTAATTACTGTTCTCCCCCTGTCTGTGTCTTGCCACGATGTCATTTAATATTTTATAGGTTTCCCGAAGTCCCCTTTCAATCCCCAGTGTGCGCAACTCCGCGTTCTCCCCCGCCTCCTCCCCACCCCACAACTTGCACTTCTAACTTTTCAGGGGCCGGCTGTAAACAAGATGTGGCATGTCACCGAGATTGTCCTCCCGTGGTGACTGCAGAGGGGATAAATAAACCAGGAAACAGATGCTTCCCAAGCTGGCATGGGGAGCCGACACCAGCTCCGTGCAGATGCGCGGCTCCTTGCCTGGCACAGGCAGGTACCCGGCAGCCAAAGAGATGGGAGGATGCTAAAAAAAAAAGCATCTGCACTCCATGCATCTTTCAAGGATACACTGGAAAATCCTGGAAGTCTGCTTCTTTCCTCGTGCCTGGCACAGCTCTGTGTTAGCAGATTGATTCAGCCACACAGGAATGCATTGCAGGTGCCAGAAGATGGCACTCCAGAATGCACAGCTCTGTGCCTGGCTCTGCCAGCCCAATAAAGCTGAGGATGTCTCCCTGTGGCTGCTTTTATACCAGCTCATTACGTTAGGAAAACTTTGGTGTGAGTTCTGCATGTTGTGAGCATAAGGGCTGTTAATTTGATATTTCTTCTCTGGTCCCTAATGGCCAATCCAGGACATGTCTCCATGGGTAGGGCAGGGGATGGGGGATGTAAGAAACTCGGCTTCTCTCATTTGTGAGCTCCCAAATGTGAGCCAGGCCAAAACCAGGAGCCAGGGAGGGCCATTCAAAGCACAGAGGAGCCTCCACATCCACCTGCATTCCTCCACTTGGGCATCCTGGCCACCCCTCTTGGCCAAAGCAGATCTGGAATATTTGGGCGAAGTCTTGGAGGCTGCACCAAGACAAGGAGCTCTAATGTCATGATACCTATATGTCTATATAGACATCTATATGATACCTATAATGTCTAATCTCATGATATCAAGAACTGGTGACCCTAATATTGGTTTTCTTGCAAGAGTTGGGGGAGGAGTGATGGAGAGGGATTGGGAGAACCATGGAAGGGCACAAACACCTCCTCAGGGTGCAATATCCCCTTGGCAGGGACGAACAAAGTGTCTCTGCCATTTCCCATCCTCTGCCTTCAGGAGTGGGAACCAAATGAGGTGAGGGAACCCCAGCCTTGGCAAGGAGGGGCAAGGACGGACCTGCTCAGAGCTATGAAATCACACAACTTTTACAGGCACTGCAGATGGGCTGGGGAAGAGCGAGGCACAGAGCGAGGCACAGGAGGCAGCCAAAGAGCAACGCAGGAAAGAGCTAAAAAAAGACGGATGCTGAAAGGAGGTTCTGAGCATCCTGCCCTGTTCTGGGCCTGCTGGAGCAGTGCTGTGTTCACACCTAATCCAGCTCCAGCCACGGCTGGGTGAGCAATCAATAACACTGCGATGGCACGGGTGGCTAAAAAGTCTTGAGGGACAGAAATCCAATGCTGAACTCCAGGTAACGTGCTGAAGGGGGTGGCGAGGCTCTGCCCAGGCAGCTGTCATGGCATGACAGCCCGAGGAGAAACTGAAATTACTCACTGCCAGACATCCTGGCTGGATGCTGCTCCCTCCTTCTCCTCCACTGCTTCAGGGAGAAAATGCTGCCGGGGAGCAGACTCCAGCTCAAGCTGTCACCGTTTTGCTGGGCTGCCATGCCAGACGGGGCTCTCCCAGGTTTTGGAAGCACCAAGTCTTTTTCCAGGCCCAGGTAAACATGCCCTTGGAGCAATGCCAAGGAACCTGGGATTCTCCAAGAGTTTTCCACAAATTTTGGATAAAGAGGATGGTGTGGGATGGGAAGAGTACCCAGCACAAGCCATGGAGGGAAGGAAATCAGTGGCTGGGATGGTCTGCTCAGCCCCGTGGTTATGGCTGAACAGAGAGGATGGAGGGAACAGAAATATGAGGAGCAGGGATGATGTCTGACCCACCCACCTTTGGCAACAAAAAAGCAGGAGGGTAAATCATCATCTCCAGGTGCAACAGGAAAATAATGACTTTGATCCCACTGCTCTCATCCTGACCACTGGAACCTCCAGTGTTTTCCAGATCAGAGAATCCAGATGAGGAAACCCGGATCAGCATTTTGGGTTTTTGCTCTCTCAGAAACCCCATTTCCTCTTTCTTTACTCCCTTTACCTTGCCTCCACATGTCCCACACCTGTGTGACCTGCTCTGCCCAAGCAAGGGGACATTGGGCTTCTGCTGTCCCTTCATCACTTGTGCCCATGATCCTGCTCAGTAATTCTTGGAGCATCAAGCTAATTAATCTATCACTCAATGAAATTGCACTGAGCATTAATGAAGCCATTTAGTATTCACGCGGAAACTTCTCTCTCCATTTCCACAAGTGCTCCATTGTAGATCAGCATTTGTTGGGCAGTAATTAATGGTACTTAATCCTTAAATCCTTAAATTGTTTCTAATTTGGTAAGCAGCAGAGTTGCAGCAATCCATCTCTTTGCTGCATTTCTGTGGAGCTGTTTGAGACCATCCCCTGGGTTATCCAGAGGTTCACCAGGAGCTGTGCCAGGGAAGGAGGGCTCTCTGACTTTCCCTCATTTCTGTCGGTGACTTTCTGAAAAATGGCTTCATCTCTTTTACACCTGTGTGTCCATTTGTGTAACTAAGGAAAATGCATATTTTCCCTCAGGAGGGTTAGTCAATAGCACAAAGAGCTCCTAAAGCAAAGGGATCGATGCATAGGAGAGTGGAGATTTCCACCTTTTGATCTGCCATGCATGTCTAGGAGCTGGGGGACACTGAGGCATGAAGTGAGAGAACAGGAGCCTTTCACTCCTTGCTTTGCTCTTTGAAATTGCTGCTCATTCACCAAGAGATGAAGCAGCACTTACTGCTCCTCACACATTTTATGGAAGTTCTCAGCACGTCCCCATGCAGCCACAGGAGTAAATGAGTCCTCCTAGAGTGAGCAAACACCTCCCTGATACGCAAACAGATGCAACAGATGGGTCCCTTTTCTTCCCCCCCCCGGTTTTATTTTGAAGACAACCAGAGTTTCACGTCAAAACAGCAGAACCAAAGGCCATGCAAGCACTGGAGAATTGGATTCTGAGAATTAAAGGAAATATTGGGTCACTCTCCTTGCAACTCCAGGGGCTGGATGAGAGCATGGAAACAACCACAGGTATTTAGAGGACCTATTCCTAATCAAGCTGCTGATGAAGGTGGGTCCATAATGCTCCACGTTCCCTGTCCCATACCCCACCATCCCAGCAGAAGTGGGGGTTTTATTTATCTTTCAGCTTTCTTGCTGAAACCAAGCTGGTTTCTCCTCCTCTCTTCACTGCAAGACTGTTCAGTCTTATCCACAGTATCCACTGAAGGAAAACCATCCCTTATTTTGTACACAAAGCAACACCCAACCCTCTCAGCTTTTCCTCACTGACAGCTTTCCAAAAAATCTTTCTTTTCTGGACACGCTTTGCATTTATCCCGCTGTGCAATACCACAGCTTCCCACCTCTCCAAATGTTTAGATACACTTTGTGTTTGCTTCCTCAAACAGTGACCAAATATTTGAGGTTTCTGGTTTGTTTGGTTTTCTTGTTCTCCAGTGAAAGTAAGCAGGGAAAGAAAAACAGAAGGGGAGGCGAAACACCCATAAATCTCCCAGTGGTTACTCATCAAGCTGAGCCAGGGAAGAAAAAATTCCCTTTCTCACCTCTTTTCTGGCCACTCCAACCCCCATTCCTGCCCCACCACTAGGCAGGGCTGTATTAGCACAGATTATGACCCTATGGGGAGAAAAACCCCCCAAACTGAGGGTATGTGCTGTCGTTCCACGTGCCAAATCTGCAGTCCTTTGTAAGTCCCTGCTGTGGGAATGTGCTGGAGAAATGCAGACTCACTCCTTGCACAGACTCTTTCAGCAGAGGTAACCTCCAGCCGCCTCCAGAAAGGGATTGAAAAGGTCTTTGGTTTGCAGTTGCTGAAGGGGTTGGATGAGAAGAAGCGCGTACAACATTTTTTGACACCACACTTTGATCAATTGGACAGATTTAATATTACAGAAATATTTCATTTTTCAATGCGGATGGGAGAGAGAAAAAAAAATCTAATCATCCATCCAGAAGGCCTCTATATTTTTCATAATCCACTGGAAAGAAAAGTAAAAAATACAATCCCCCAAACCTCTGATTTAAAATCCAACTTAACTCGAGGTAATTTCTATCATTAGTTCAAACTGTGTGATCTTCACTCTCTCCTTATTTTTCAAGCCATTGTTCTGGTTTTTTTCCCAAGGTATTATTTAACCAAAGCAGCATCTAATTGTGTTTTCTCTCTGCATTCATTTTTAAGGAGGAAATGAATGGTGTGGGGGAAACAGCATGATGAATTCATGTCAGGGAAGGTGGATGGGGCAGAATCCCACGCACGGAATCAAATCTGTTTTCACAAATACCAAAAGAAGGAAACAAGCCACCTGGAGAACATCAGGGAAAGGTTTCCACCTGCCACCTCTGCAAGGTGACACTGAGGAGGCACCTTCCCAATAACACAATTAAGGAATTAATGGGAGACTCCTCAATTCTTTGGGAGCTGAACCAGGTCGGGGATGCTTGAACAAAGTCGTCGCTAATGAACTTGGCGTGTTCATCAGGCAGGAGCTGTCCCAGAGCCTGGCTGAGCTTTACAACATTTATAGCACAAGTCACCTTCTCCTTTGAAGGGGAATCAGTCCAAAAGCCACCCTTCAGTATGCAAATCCTGTCCTAGAATACTTCTTAAGGATGATGGACCTGCCAATGCCTTGGGATGGGAAGGAGCAACATGCAGGTCCTGCCTAGACTAGAGATCTATGACCTATCCCAAATTAAACCCCTTCCAAGGTCATCACTCTGCCCCTGATTTCTTTCTTCCCATCTCCCTCTGCCTCTTATTTCCTTGGATGTGTAAAACAGATGATGATGGGGAAGAGCAGCATTATCACACCTTGAATCAGGGCAAGGTCTGGAGGACAGGAACGACCAAGGGCTGTCCAAGACACTCAGCAAAGTGTTTCTGTTTATCTGATTTCCAGGCCCTCTTGAAAAAATATTCCCCCAAAACCCATGGAAATAAACTCATCCAAAGTATGCTGGAGAAATGAGGTCAACAGGAGAAACACCCAATTAGCGGTGTTTTGTGGCTGGATGTGGTGTGCCAGCTGGGATTCAGGGAGTTGCTGTGCCTCAGGAAAAAGAAGAGAAGCTTAAAATAATAACATCTAGTGCTCAGAGAGCACTTTGCATCTTCCCAGTGTGACATGAACTTTAATTGGTTTGTGAGTCAAGATGCTGCTGATGAGTGAGAGACACCTGTGCAACATGACCAGTGCCAGAAACTGGTGTGGGGCCGAGGGGGCTGGGTCCAGTTTGGGGAGAGGGACAACTCCAATGCTTCCAGGTGTCACAGGGAGGAGGAAAACTCCTGGCAGAGGGATGGAGCTGTCTGAGCTTCGAAAGGGGCTCTGGTGAATTCAGCTCCGTGGCTGAGTTCCAAGATAGCTCTGCTTACATGGAGATGAGGTCATGGTTAAAAAAATAACCCAGAAATGCTCTGGGCTTGAGCAGCATCACCTGAAATGAGAACTGCAGGGTGAGGAGGGAAAGTCTCCCACTTCCATCCTGCAGAGGCTTGGGATGCTGCTGGAGGTACACAGTAGGAAACCCTCGATCGAGACAGTTGGGATTGGACTTCAGTCTTTCTCCAGAAGATGTGTGGTCTGGAGGAGATTTCTGATATCAGAGACAGGGGCAAAGGGAGAATTGCTCCTTTTCAGTATCAGAAATAATTCCCTCAAAGAGCTGGTTCATGCCAGGAAATGCTGTTCCTGGTGTGGTTCCTGAGTGGCTGAAATGGCAGCCAAGAGAAATTAGATGGCTGGGAGGTTGATGAGGTCTCTCCTCATTAGCAGCCCAATAACATGGGCAAAGACTTGTTTATTCTCTCCATCTGTGCCACCAGTGCATTTGTCCTGCTCCCTGCTGGTGGCGGATGCCCAGGAGTGCGTGAGGGCTCACACTGATCCAAGATGACAAGAGATCTCCTGGAGCCCGCCAAGCCACAGCCTGTGCTTTTAGCACTGATGGCCTGGAGTCACCACCATGCTGACTTTGGCCAGAGATGCAGCTCTCTGGAGCTCCCTTTGGTGCAAAATCCAATTAGCAAACAAGTGAACAAACACTTTCTGTTGGCCAAGCCACAGGCAGGGTGGGATTGGGAGCTGGAACATCCCACAGGGAATGAGAAGTTCCCACAGAGCAGGCATGAAGGGCTGGCATGGAGGCTAAGACTGATTGAATGCAACCCCAAATTCAACCCTGAAATAATAAAGATGGTGGTGGTCTCTATTCAGGTTAAGTGGTGAGTGAATAAGAATATATTTATCCTCTCCTGCTCCTACCCCCAACATTCCCTGAAATAGCAGGGAGCAGGCTGGGAGATTTACCTGGCCAGTGAGCACCCACACAGTTGCTGAAATGATAAAGAATAATAAAGCTCCTGAAAACATCCTTTAGTGATTAAGAAATCAGTTTGGTTTTGATCAAGCATCCCATAAGCTGAAAGTGGAATTGCCATTCAATGAAGAGTCAACATCTGAAATACTGAAACAATAGTATAGAAATGAAACAAAAAATGAATTGCTTGGTGAAGGGGCTACAGATCAGTGGGACACTAAAAGCAAGAGAAGAAAGAAAGGCACAAGTGCTGTTCAGCTGTCACAGCTCCCGGGTCCTCAACTCTGCTCAGCTTTTGCCCTTGTCTGCTAATTTGCTTACTCCCCCAGTAACAACCTGGTTTTCTTTTACTGGAGACAGCTTTAGCCTGGGGAAGCTATGGAAAGCAATAAAAAAAAATAAACTGTTTCTGGGTCACCACCAGTTCCAGTCCCTGGGGGTTATTTAAACAATGATTTCTCCTTCGCCTCTGTCAGAGCTGAGACTCGGCCCCCAAGGTTCTTCCATCAATAACTCCTGAACCACCTTAAGGGCAGCAGCTCACCCCAACAGGTTTTGAAGCCAGGGCCTCGTAGATCACAGGTTTTATCTGCACTGATGTATTTAACACAAAGAGATGGTGCTCCCGAGGCCAGGGAGAGGTGTCACAGGGCAGGCAGGGCTGTGTGTGAGACACGGGCCCCCACAGCCCCCTCTGAGGGCTGGGGTGTCCACAGGAGCCACTCCTTGGCTTTGTGTCACCCAGAGGTGCTTGGGACAAACACTCTGCATTCCTGGAGGCTTCTCCCTCTGCAGCCATTAACCTCTGTGGCACACGGCTGGCTCTGGAGCAAAGCAGACACCGCAGTGACCTCCCAAATCCACCCCAAGGCCCACAGGGACAGTCTGTCACTCTGGCATGAGAAGAAAGGCACCGTGGGCTGCTCAGGCCATGGGGTCTGGCAGCAGTACTCTCATCTGAGCTGCCATTCCCAGGGACACCAGGCACCTCCAGGAGCAGAGAGGCACTTCCCTGGGAAACCCAGCCCATATCAGAGGTTTCCTGTAGGGATTTACAGATGACAGCAATCTCCCCTTGCCCTGAGTGCAGCCAGCACCTCTGTATGGCCTTGAGAAACTGATCCTGCAGCTTGTGATTAAATTTCCCATTTATAGACCCCCCAGAGTTCCCTAAAGAGAATACTCCCATGGAGCGAGGCTGGAAGAGCTGGGGGTACTCCCCTGGAGAGGAGAAGGCTCCAGGGAGAGCTCAGAGCCCCTGCCAGGGCCCAAAGGGTCTCCAGGAGAGCTGGAGAGGGACTGGGGACAAGGATGGAGGGACAGGACACAGGGAATGGCTCCCACTGGACAGAGGGCAGGGATGGATGGGATATTGGGAAGAAATTGTTCCCTGTGAGGGTGGCAGGCCCTGGCACAGGGTGCCCAGAGCAGCTGTGGCTGCCCCTGGATCCCTGGCAGTGCCCAAGGCCAGGCGGGGCAGGGCTTGGAGCAGCCTGGGACAGTGGAAGGTGTCCCTGTTCATGGCAGGGGATGGAACAGGATGAGCTTTACGGTCCCTTCCCACCCAACCCATTGCATAATTCCACGGTCAGCTCTCCCGAAATCCCTGCTCTGTCCATGGTGCCTGGAGGGCTCCAGCTGCTCCGTGGGCTGCTTGTGGAGGCCACTCAGGCACTCAGGGAGAACAAAGCTCCCAAAGTAGAGCTGGGTTCAGGCAATCTCTCTTTGTGACATGGTGCCTGTGCTGAGAGACAAAGGCTGCAGCAGAGAAAAATTAAACCATAAAAGCAGGGGTGTCACAGAGCACACAGTGCCCTGAGAAACTTCCTGAGGAGAGGCACCTGAGTGGACTATGGGATGAGGCTGGGCTGCAGGGAACATCTGCCTGCAGTCCTTTGCACTCTGTCATCTCCAGCACCTGAGCAGGCGCTGGGCACAGCTGCTCCCAGCCTGAGCTCCTGTACACAGACCTCTCCCAGAAATCCCCTCCCAGGCCTGACCCTGCACACACGGCCTGTGGGACTACAAGTCCTGCCAGCACTGATGCCTTAGGATTGCAGCTTTTATAATTTTTGTATTATAAATTACAAATTAATTTTGTAAATTAGAAAATAATTTTTGTAATATAAATGGTTTTTTTTGTTTTTTTTTTTGTAATAGAAATAATAATGCAGGATTTGTAATCCTGCAAGTCTTTGGTGTATAACTCTAAACTCCACACACAGTGGGAGCTGCTGCTTCCCCATTTGGGGCAGACACAACAATTCCTCTCCAGGCCTGGCAATGAAGGACACCTCACTGCCTCAGGCCTGAGAGATGGAAACTAAAGGGAGTTGGGGGAGCAAACTTGGGGTCAATGACTTCATTGGCTGAAGCTGGAATTGAAAGATTCACCCCCAATATGCAAATGGACCAAACTTACACAAGTGTGAAAACCCCTGAGTCCATTTTTGGGTGTAGCTCCTGGGGGGGTTTGTCTGCCCTAAATGTACCTGAAGGCTCTTCAATAAATAAAGCTGCTTTTTAGTCTCTTAATTTTGTCTGGTCTCTGTTTTTAGGTAGCCAAAAAGGCATCAGCACCACTCCAAAGCAAAGTCTTCCAAGGAGAAGAAACCAAACCAAAGGAGGCAGCCATGGCCTGGATGTTCCTTGCTGCCCATTTCTCTCTGCCTGTGCTCAGGAGAGGATGTGCTCCCCCTGCCCAGGTGGGTTTTGGGGGATGGAGAGGTTTTGAGGAAGGGAAGATGGATTGCAAGGTGAATCACTGAAATGAGAAGAGCAAAATCTGTGCTGGGATGGATTTGGTTTCTGCTTGAGGAGAAGCAGCACTGAGACACAATGGAACACCCACTGCTGGGGGTGCTCCATACCCAATTAAACCTGGGGCTAATTCAGCTGGAAGGGGAGACGAGACTTCCCTGACTACCCTGATTGTGCCCAAAGGCCCACTTCAGCTCTAGCAGGGTTTCCACACCAAAAACATGACAGCACACCATCAAACCAAAGCACCTTTAAGGTTAAGAATTTCTGGCTGTCAGGGAAGCACCGAGGAGGAAAGCATTGTCTAATAATAATCATCATCATCATCATCAAAATAAAAAAATAAAAAAATAGGAGGAGAAGGAGAGGAGGTGGAGGAGGAGGAAGAAAAAAAAAAAAAAAATAAAAAAATAGGGGGAGGAGGAGAGGAGGAGGAGGAGAACGAGAAGGAGGAGGAGGAGTTTAAAAAGGAAAAATGATGAAAATCCCAACACTTGAAACCTTCAATGCTCCAGTGCTCCCAGCCATGGGGATGAGCTGGCCAAAGGGATCAGGGAGGGTCCTCTCTCACTCCAAGCTGTGGTCCTGTAACTACAGCTTTATCCTCATCACACACATCCAGCCATCCATGAGCCCTCCAGGGCACAGACTTTCTCCCATCATGCCTAAAACTGGTCAAGGAATGGTCAGGGCTCAAAAGACAAAAGCTTGGAGCACCAGCCTGGCTGTCAGGCTGCTGGCTGAGAACAGCACCATGGAGGCACTGGAATCCAACCCTCCCCAGAGTGCTTTGGGGCTACTCTGGAAAAAAAAATCCTTGTAGGACTTGAAAAATAATGAGAAAAATCCCCAAAAAGATTCACTTCTAAAGGAAAAAAAAAGGATATTTTGACCAACCTTCCTTTGCTGATGGCAGATTGCTCAATGAAATGGGTTTGGACCAGCCCAAAAGACATGTCTGATAAGAAATATCACTCTGGGAGCCTTGTCCTGGAAGAGTGTAAGCAAATAAATCGCCAGGGAGACAACAAGGCTATCTCTGACCCAAACCCCAGCCTTCCCCACCACCAGGGATGCTGCATTTGTCATTTCTCTCCCGTGCATTCCATAGGAGCCTCAGCTCCATTCTCTTTAGATGATATTTATATTTTTCTAATCTACTGGCTGTGATGGATGGGAAAGAGATTTCTCCCTGCAAAACCATTTACAATGGAAAAAAGCCAGAAGCACAATATAGAACTTGAGTGTGTGTGTGTGTGGTGCTTTAGACAAATAAACATTGCTCCTTTTTCTAAAACATCTCAACATCTTGTACAGGAAATATTAGATCTCAGTTGACTGGAAAATGAAACCAGCTTTATGTTCTCTTCCAAAGCCTCTTGTGATATTAGCAATATTTTTTTTCCCCTGTCGAGAATAATGGCTTTTCTACAGGCCAGCAGATAGGAAAGTGCTTACAGAGATTTCCAGATGCAAAGACTTCCCTGAATTACCTTGTCTTAATGTACTTCAGAGTTTGGAGCAAGCTCCTTGATGACTCTGGATAATCGGAGCCTGTGGAGGACAGCCATGGTTAATCAATCACTCCCTGCAAAACTGGGATAAGATGATGATAAAGGAATCCCACGGGAGTGCCCACAGGTCTTGGGAAGCTGGTTTAGGGCTGGTAGAACATCAGTAATCCCCTTCCAGGCGGGGCACACTAAAGGCAAAACAATCCAGGTTTGGGGTTTGGGTTGTTTTTAGGAAGTTCCTCCCTGCTGCTGAAGGATGAAAGGAAATGGAACCCCTCAAGTGCAATACAACCCCCTTGATTCTATCCTGGGGGGAGCTGGATCTGGTTGGGAAGTGCAGAAATTTCCCCAACTTGCCCCTGATAAAAGAAAATCACTTCTAGTGGAAAAACTGAGAATCAGAGAATGGCCTGGCTTAGAAGGGAGCCTAAAGTTCTTCTTATTCCTCACCTGCCATGGGCAGGGACACCTCCCACTGTCCCAGGCTGCTCCCAGCCCTGCCCAGCCTGGCCTTGGGCACTCCTAGGGATCCAGGGGCAGCCACAGCTGCTCTGGGCACCCTGTGCCAGGGCCTGCCCACCCTCACAGGGAGGAATTCCTAATTCCCAATATCCCATCCATCCCTGCCCTCTGGCAGGGAAGCCATTCCCCCTTGTCCCATTCCTCCAGGCCCTTATCCTCAAGTCCCTCTCCAGCCATCTTTTAGGATCCCTTCAGGTCCTGGAAGGTCACAATTATGTCTCCCTGGAGCCTTCTCTTCTCCAGGCTGAACAGTCCCAAATTTCCCAGCTTTTCCTCACAGCAAAGGTGCTTCATCCCTGTAATCATTTCCCTTTCCTCTGGACTGGCTCCAGCAGCTGCAGTTCCTTGCTGTGCTGGGCCCCCCAAGCTGGAGGCAGCTCTGCAGGTGGGGTCTCACCTGGGGGGCAGAGGGGCAGCTCCCTCAAGGTCCTGCCCATGCTGCTTTTGAATACCAAAGAGTGTCCAAACCAATGCCAAACTAACAGAATAAGCTAGAAAAACATCTCAGACTTTTTCCTGACATCCTTCCTGCCCGTGCCATAAAGCCTGGAAGATCAAAACCCCAATCCCAAACAAAGAGTTGCTATTTTTTCTTCTGTAAATTGAAACCAGGCAAGAAGTAGTAGTCCCACAACCCCAAAACCTTCTAAAGCAAATACATTATTGTTTTTTAAGCCACATTTTGATGAAAATCTAATTTTCAGCCACAGTGAGGTTTCAATGGAAATGCTGGAATAACCCCACAGAGAAACCCCTGCATAAGGAGATGTTTCTGTTCCCTTTAGGATGGGAATTGCAAAACAAAGGGCATGAAAAAATCCTACGTTGTCACTACTTATCATTCCCAGTTAACAATATAAGATATATGATAGGAGCAAAACAATTTGGTGGCAGAACATCATAAATGAAGTCTGTTTTCCCTGGAAACTGCATAACCATTTGAATTAATTTAATTTGAAATATCAAATTAAATTAAACTGTAGAATAATCCCCAAGGGGAAGCATATTTCATTTGCAATGTCTTCTGATAGAGTATTCTCTGCCAAAAGTTTTGCTATGCATCTGGCTTTGGATCTAAATTTATTACATTAGCTCTGGGAAGACTTTTAATAGAAAGCGAGATTAAAGGGGAAGGAAAAAAAAAAGGAACTTCAGACGGGTAAAAAAAAGACCCCAAAGTTGATAAAGAGCGAAAGAAGTGCTGAACACGGATAGATCTGGGCTGCTGCAGCTCACCTGCCTGTGCCAATCCAAGCTCCAATCCAAGGGGAATGAGAGGTGTCATTAAGCAACTGGAGAGCTGCAATGTGTGTATCCATATGCACAAATGGGATGTCTTCAAATCTACCTGACAGGCTCCGACATCTCCCGACTCTTGCCAGCCAGTGTAATAGCAACCCACGGGGGGGAAATCAAAGAGGGTCAGGAGATGATGAGTGGAGGAAGATTATGTGCTTTTAAATCAGCTCTGAAGGATGGAGACAGCAAAGGAAGGACTTTCCTGGTCAGGTGGAGCCAGGCTGGGATTTTCATTTCCAAAGGAGAGTAAAGAGGAAAGGGAAAAAAAAGCAGAAAATCAAACCTCACCAGAACAACACCATCTTATTAGTAATAGCTACCTTGCTTTTTAAATAATCTCTGAGATAAATACAATCTAGGAGAGATCTCAGACACTCTTTGGTTCAACAGGTTGGGAGGAGGGAGGTGGTGACCCCATCAGTTTTCAAAATATAGGTCACACACAAAAGCAGCACTTACAAAATGAACGCTCTTGCTTTTCACGGCGAGAAATTGAAGAAAATTGCAGCCAGCAGATGCCTGTAGGTTGATGCGGTGGGAATAATCTATTTCTTTCTTTCTTTTTCTATTTTTTTTTTATAGTTTCCCCTGCGAGCAAATACAGAGCAGCAGATGTTGGCATGGAAGAAGGGATTTGCTCTAAACAAACAACCCACTCCCTCCACAAAAAGCTTTGTACCAGACCAAAATCAAGCACAACCCCCTCAACCCATCCCCTTCCCTCACTTGCCCCCATAACCCAAATGCTCAAAGGTCTCTCAGTCAAAACAAAAACCTTTAAGACTTGAACATCAGCACTTTAGTAACCTCCCAGTTTGTTTTAAATCTTGATTGGGAGAATTATCCTGACAAGAAAATTAGTGGAAAGTCAATAAAGCTGTAGCCCGGAGACAGAGCAGGAGGAAGTGGTGGAACTCATTTGCTCACGCACACGAAGGCGACGCGGGGCTGCCTGGGCTGGCAAAGTTCATTATGGTTTTGCCTGTGAAGCCGTGAAGTGCAGGTAATCATATTTAAAGAGATAAGAAACACAAGGAGAGCAGGCCTGAGCTGCAACACAGAAATTCTCATTTATAGCAGTCACGGGTGGAAAATCAATACCCACTTTTGGATGCAAAAGGAATGTCAGACTTGACAAAGCTTCTTTGGATTTTTCTAGCCCCCTCCCTCCCCTCGCCTGCTCTGCTACTACTTCAAAACCAAAAAACACAAGGAGATTTGCATGCTCGCTGCATCCAAGGCTCCCCCCAACTTGGCTCACAATTCCTTGAGATTTTCTCTGGCAACAACCTCATTCCATCTATCCTTGTCAGAGTGCATCTTCCTCCCCGGTCCAAGCAAATTGTCTTCATGCCACTTACTCGGATCCTTCTGCCTCCCTTCTGCGCTCACATCGGCGGATCCGGCTCCAGTGCCAGAGGGGGGTTTGTATTTACATGGGAATTGAGGAAGTCTGCTCCAAAAATACATTTTGGGAAGAGGACAGATTATTCTGCAGCTTCTTTTAATTCATTTTTTAAGGTGATAGGAGAATCGTGCGTTTTTTCCCTTTGCCCTCTATAAAATAATGAATTATTGGCAGCAAATGGTTCAACAGGCCCTGGCGTTTATGAACTTCCCATGCTCAAGCCTTGTTATTTATGAGCTGATTCTTTCTGTACCATTCCTGGAGAAATGGAGGATGCAAACATATTTCAGCCTTTGGGCTGCTGGGATGATTTACTGTGATGTCACTGAGGGCCCTGCCTGGGATCCATTGGGATCAGGGTGATCAAGCACAAGCACTTTGTTAAAAGAAGGAGCTGCAGCAGCTGAGAGGAACATCCATGCAGATTGGGGATCAAAAAACACCCCTGACCTCCACAACTCCTACTGCTTGGGCTAAGATAGGACAGGGAATTGCATCCCTGCAGCCCTGTAAATTGGAGCTGCTTCTGCTCCCTGCATGGGGATTTTTACGTCCCCAAGGATCCTCCAAGGTGTGTTCCCAGCCTCGGTGACAGGAGCTGGACACTGGGGACTGTGATCCCACCTGTTCCACAGGAAGGTGACACATGCATCTTCCTTTTCCTCAGAGCTTGTCCTGATCCTGCAAGCACAGGTGAGGAAAACAGAGTTTCCATCACATCCCTACCTAAAAAAGAACTATCTCCATGGCTTGCCCCACCAGAACATTGTTGGTTTTCCAGCTTTTACAGAGATGAGGCAACTGAGAGGAGTTTTAAAAGATTCTATTCCATTATCAGTCTCGATGAAGGGTGAGACATAAGACATGTAAAACTCAATGCCATTCTATCAGAAGCCAACCTATTTCCTGGTTACAATACCTTGTAAATGTTTTTCAACCTACTAGCTGTTGCCACACAATGCTACTAATACTTCTAACACCAATCACCAATATCTTCACCCCACGTGGTCCTGCTACAATGCATCTTTCACAGTTCTAATTCTCTAAAATATCTGGTCTTTTTGCAAGGCCATATTTTGAAACTTGTTGAAACTTGTTTCTAGTTCAGTCTCTCTCTCATCAATGTCTTCTCTATTCCATGGGCTTCCCATGTCAGCACACCTTATCTCAGAGTTTGCATACAGATGTACAAGACTGTGTGAGCTTTCTGTCAGGTTTTGCGAATCCTTCACAAATCAATTTCTCACGTCTCACCCTCTTTCTTGAACTGTAAAAACTTCTTTGATGGTCTTATTCATCATCTGCTGCACACAGTGAAGTATACAAGGCACTATTACTAATACTGCTACTATAACAACCAATACATAGTATTGATTATTATTGATTATATATTATAAATTATTGATTATAGGGTACATATCCTACCTATTTACTGTAGGGTGAATACATAAATTCTCACAAACATGGAGCAACCAGGAGCCAGGCCTTGGTACATTCCAAGGACTGGATGTCACATGGATGGGCTGACTTGGGCCCACTTCAGAATTCACCTCCCCGGGCAGCCATTCCAGAACTTTATCACTCTTTTTGTGAAAAACTTTTTCCTGCTATCCAACCTGTATTTCCCTTGGTGCAGCTGGAGGCTGTGTGCTCTGGCTCTGTCAGTGCCTGGAGAAAGAGCCCAGCCACAGCTGAGCACAGGCACCTTTCAGGAGCTGTAGAAAGTGATAAGGTCACCCCTGAGTCTCCTTTTTTTCCAGGCTAAACACCCCCAGCTCCCTCAGTCTCATAGGGTTTGTGTTCCTCATCCCCGTTTTCAGAGTTGGAAAGGGAGAGTTTGATCCAAGCATCCCTCTCAAGGAAAAGAAATCACCAGGCAGCTCCTTGACTGAGTCCTGTAGCAGCCCTGGATTGAACTGGGTGAGTAGGGGGATTTCATCAGGGGCTGCAGTGACAGGACAAGGGCAAATGGCTTCAAGCTGAAAGAGCAGGGATTTGGATTGGATATTAGAAAGAAATTCTGCACAGGTGCCTAGAGCAGCTGTGGCTGCCCCTGGATCCCTGAAAATGTCCAAGGCCAGGCTGGACAGGGCTTGGAGCAGCCTGGGACAGTGGAAGCTGTCCCTGCCTATGGCAGGGGTGGGACTAGATGAGTTTTAAGATTCTTTCCCACCCAAACCATTCCACGATCCATGAGCTACACTTGGAGGAAGACTCTGGTGTTTGTACATCCCACGCTGCACACCCCATTCCTGACTCCTGGAGCCCCATGCCTCCCGAGCACCAGCAATCAACAGGAAAAGTTCTGGGGCAAGCTGTGAAATCTCCAAAATGAAAATCAATTCCATCTCCATTTCACAGGGTCTAATGTGGCATTTACAACATAAACAATCGCTTCTGTTAGGGAGGGAAATTAAAAAGCTGTGCTACATAAAAGGGAGCAATGTTTAAAGTTCTGCTGGAAATGAGCAGTTGGGTTGGAGATAATTACAAAGGGGTGCCAGGCATGGAGGGAGCCACAGCAGCCACAGCTCCACTGCCTCGGGGACAGAGCAGGGAACTCAGAAACAAACACCAAGCCGGTGGGAGTGCTTTGAGGGAGGCAGAGCATGGAGTTGAGGTTCACAGGACAGCCAGGTTGTAGGAATAGCTCTGATCTCAAACAGTCACCACCAAGCTCCTCTTTTCCAGCTGGAGAGGAGCTTCCCAGAGCCAGAGAGGAGCCCAAGCCAGAGCTCTGAGTTAATTTTACATCCCCATCTCTCAGCAGGGTCAAACAGCCCTAGGATGGAGAAGTCCTGGCATTAATTACCATAGTGTCCTTCAGTTTCAGCACAGCAGTGGGGCTTGTGAGCTACCCTGTGGGGTATGACCCTCTGGGCTGGCAGCTCAAGTTAATACCTAGATTTGTATTTTCCTGAGATAGGCCTGTTGAAAGGAAAGGGGGGGAAAAATTCCCATATTGATTTGCATTTTCTAGGGGAATACTGGACTGATCCTGCCATGGGAATAAATTTCAGCTGGGAAACGTGAGAGTGTTTGAACTGTGACAAGGGTGAAGAGCATCTAGAGAGTGCTGTCGGGTGATGCCAGCAAAGAATTGAATCAGCTGCAGCCCAAACTCTGGAACCTCTGCAAACTCAGCCCTGAGATGAGAATGCCTGTGAGAGGAGAGGGCTGGATGTGCCACAGAATCATGGAATAGTTTGGGGTGGAAGGGAACTTAAAGCTTCTCCAGTGCCACCCCTGCCATGGGCAGGGACACCTCCCACTATCCCAGGTTGCTCCCAGCCCCATCCAGCCTGGCCTTGGGCAGTGCCAAAATCCAGGGGCAGCCACAGCTGCTCTGGGCACCCTGTGCCAGGGCCTGCCCAACTTCACAGGGAGGAATTTCTTCCCAAAATCCAACCTAACCATGCCCCTGTCAGTGTGACATCATTCCCGTGTCCTGTCACTACCTGTCCATTTAATGAGTCCCTCTTGGGGCACCCTGGGACTACTCCTGAAGAATCTCACAACCATCTCCTGGGCATGGGATGCTTCCCAGCTCCAGCTGGAATAGATTTAGTGTATCTCCCGCTGCCATGAACACTTGGCTTTCCCTTTGCCCAAAGCCCAGCAGGAACTGTAGGACACTCAGGGAATCCCTGCACTTTGCTCAGCTCCAACACAGCATTTGTCTGCACAAGAGATGACTGAGGAGAGCCACAGGAATAATCTTTCAACACAGAAACAACTGGTGGCAGGAGGGAGGAAAGCTCCTCTCCATGCCCACAGAAGATTGGATAAAAAATAATAAGCTTAAATTGCAGCAAGAAAATGTTAAGAAATACATTAGATACAGCTTCCTGAAAAAGAAATAAAACAAAAATATAGCTTTGCACAATCTTAGTTGCTGCATGTTCTTAAGGACTGCTTAGAAAAACTTAGTCTAGGTGTGGCAAAAGTGTAGAAGTCCTGTCAGACAGGCTTGATGATGCACTTGCTGTTCAGCCAAAAAATCCCCATGTACAGGCATGGAAAACTTGGCCTAAAAGAGCATCCACTGGCAAAGAAACCAACCAAACAGCACAGGCTCCCAAGCTCTTTGGTCCTGTTCCTCACCTGTGCTGGGTGTTCCTGAGCAAAGCTCCTCTGCCCAGGATTATGTTTGATCTGAACATGGCAGAGGCACGAGCACTTTCCCCAAGGCTTTTTTCAGCCCTCTACATGCACTGAAATCTCCTGATGCAAGAGGCTAGATCCTATTTTCTCTCTCTCAGGAAAAAAAAGACTTTACAGGAGAAAGATCTTTCCCTGGCAGAAATGGCACAAATCCCCAGCAAACAAAACCACAAGGTCTTCATTTTCCTTTGAATGGGGAGTAGCTCTGGGGGAGGACTGGCTCCCAGATCATTCCAGGGGATGTCTTGATTTACCTTGATCAGAACAATTTAGCAGTCATTTCTTTCCAAAGAGCACTAATCACTTTTTTCCTCCTTCCTGTGCATAAAATAAGATTGAAACACCCTGCACAAATTGCTTACCACAGTCCCAAAAATGCTAATCAGCTGCAAACATCTAAATCACGGCTCGAGCCCCAGCCTGGTAAGGTAAGAAAACAGTGTCAGTGCACAGAGAACTATTATTTACTGGTGTCAGAAATAACTCTGGCATTTCCATAACTGTGAGGCTGCATGACAACTTCCTCCGGGAAACTGCTTCAGCTGCAGAAAAATCCATGACTTGAATGAATTGGGTGATTTTTTTATAAGGAGCAAGGAAATATGAACTAGGATGCAAGCTTAACCTTGCAAGGGCTCTGTCAGCTGGTGATCCAGGGAGAAATGTGCTCTTTAATAAACAAGCCAAGGTAGTTTTCAGTGCTCTGCCTGGACATGCTAATTCCTGCTGTGTTGCTAAATCCAAATGTGGATGGCAGCACTGGATAACACAGCTGGTCAGGGCTGTTATGGCCTTTAGGACATCAATGGTCACCGCGAGGACCATCCACGGAAGCCTTGGGTCAAGGGTCTCTTCACCTCCCTATTCCATGAGGTGCCCTCCAGTTCTCCTCCTGAGGTATCCTGCTCTTCTCTGGGACTTGAGCTGAGCCAGAATGGGAAATTATTACTGAAGAATGCCAAGCCAAAGATCTGTCAGGCTGGTGGATGCCTCTGCTCCATCACCATCCCACTCCAGGCTCCAGCACACCTTGGCAGGACTTCTCTCTGACACCACCACACCCAGAGGTGTCCTCCTACTCCACACCTCTCCTGTGACACATCCATGTCCCACGGGCAGCTTCCTGCATGAAGAGCCCACCTAAGCCTCCCTCCTGCTGGTTAAAGCAGCATTTTAACAGGCTCCAGCCAGCCTCAGCAGCAGTAGGTGCAGCTGCACACCCCTGGCTCCAGCAGAGCCTTATCACCACTGCCAGCTGTTCCCCCCCTCCAACCTCATCTTCTCCTATCTTTTGGGGAGCACTCCCAGTTAACAGGGCATGTCAGAACCATTTTCCTGATTTTGTGACCCTCTGGGCTGGCAGCTCAAGTTAATACTTAGATTTATATTTTCCTGAGATAGTCCTGTTGAAAGGAAAGGGGGAAAAATTTCCCATCTTGATTTGCATTCCCTAGGGGAATACTGGCCAAGTTCATACAGATTTATGAGGGTGGGGGTAGATATTGACTTAGTCTCTCCAAGGGCTCGGTGGAGGAAGGGACACAGAGGACTCTTATCTTGCTCACACTGTTATAAAGCCTGGGTCGACTCCACTGAAGCTGACTGAGGATTTACACCACTACAACCAAGATTAAAATCTGGCCCTGACTCCAGTCAAATGAAGTGAGCTACTGAGGATTAGGGCACTGCTAATAACTAATTCTCACTGCAGCCACCGAACAGATAAATCGAGTAATGAAAGCGTAGTGGATGGGGAAATGCTCCTGGGCTGTCTTCAGATCAAGGAAAGGCAGGAGTGCTACACATCCACAGCAAAGGGAACAGAGGGAAATGATCAGCTCTGGCCACGGGAACCAGCTCCTCCGGCAGGGAGGAGGAGCAGGGCTTTGTGAGGAGGATGCTCAGGGAGGGACCCAGGTCTCCCTTTCCTCCCAGCAGACAAAGCAACAAAGCCTTAGCAGGAGCTTGAATGAAAGGCTTTTACACAAAGGTAAGGTAAGGGTGAGACAAGCCCCGCTTTTCTCTCTCAGAAACAAGCCCCCTTAAACCTGCAGCTGAGCTTTCCTTGCAGTTACACTGCTGGAGCCAGAGCTTCCCTCTGCAGAGCTTGCAGGAGCCAGCAGAGCCCCTGCTCGCCCACCTCACCCCATCCCCAGCCCTGGAGGAAGGGGTGGCTTTTCCCAGGCATTGCCACAGCCTGGTGAGAGGCTGGCTGAGGCTGAGGGTACCAGGAGTGCTGCCCATTGCATGGCACAGCCTCCCCTGGCTGCAGCCTCCCCTGCAACCCCCATCTCCCTGCAAGGCCCTTTCTGCCTTTACCCTTTCCCAGGGAACAGCCGAGGTAAGGCTGTGCATATGCTCACTGATATTTCAAATCCTCCAATTAACAGGAAGATAATTCATGCATTTGAGCATTAAAAAGGTACTTAAATCAGAATAAATTCCGCTTCATTGTTTTCCAAGATTCACCTCCCGCTCCCACAGCTGAAGGAAATTTAAGAGGCAAACACAGCCTGCTCCTCGGTCCAGCTCTCCTGGACACCAGACCCACCATCACCCTGTGTTTGCCCACTAATGAATTGCTTTGTAAAACCAGGTAATATTAATCAGTTCAGTGTATTCCAACCCAAGGGTGCAGCCAGGGAAGGTTATTTTAAGCTAATTGTCTGGGAATACCCCTCCACAGATCGAGCATCCATATCCCTCTGTGTGAATTCCATGTGATACTACAGAGGGGAGAGTTAAAAGCAACAGGAAGAAAGAAACAATCCTGTGTGCATCACCTTGAAACAAAACAAACTCTTATTTCAAAGGCTAGCTGCTTTAATCTTCCTTATAATGGGTTTCCATGTTCCTACAGTTTAACAGGTTTGTGGCTTCTGCATTTAGCACTGGAATAAACAATGCTCTAGTAATTGCCAGGTCACTGGTATTTACTTCTGTCTTTTTAAAAACCCTCCCAGCACAGCTGCCTTGAGTAGGATAGACTGTAATTTTCTTTACTGTCTCCCACTAATGAAGGCAAGAGGGCAGGAGGACCAAGTCAGATGGTGGAAAACGAAGCCAAACAGCCTGGTTGACTTTCAACATGATATTAAAATAAACTCCCACCTGTAACAGATTAATTGGCCTGGTCTTTGGCAGCCTGACGGGAAATAAAGACCACTGCTCAAAACCCAGTGCATCATTGTTTTTAATTATAGCTGTTTTTCTCAGCTGGCCTGGTGAAAGGATTATTTTCCCACATGAATGTTTCCTGTGCAATTCAGAATGAGCAGATAACGGGGATGGGGCCAGTGCAAAGCATGGGGTAGGACAGCAAACCAGGCGTGCTCCAGCACGCTCGCAGAGCTGGGATTTATTGCTTCCTTCTGTGGAATGGGTCTCTGGGCTCCACATGCCACCTTCCAAAAAACAGAGGGCACTTTTATCTCCCTGCTGCTCTCATGGTGCTGAAGCCAGAGGCAGAAGCAGGGACAGCTCCCACCCTGTGGGGACAAAGGCAGGGCTGGGACTGAGGCTGAGGCTGGCATGGGCGAGACATCACATCCCTGACCAAACAGAGCTGTCTGATGAGTCCACAGGCACTTCCCATTGTGGTCCCTTCCCAGTCCTTAGGAAAACCAGTTCATTTTTCCAGCAGAATAAAGAAAAAGCTGTCCTGTATCCCCTCATCCTCCTATCTTCCACCCTGGAATCACATCAACACATTCCCTCGCTGCTCCTTTCAAAGTCCCCCTATTCCTTGGATCTGAATGTAATTCCTTGCCATTTTCTGGCTGTGAGTTGGCACAAGTGCCTATCTGTATCCTGAAGAAAAGCCAAGCTGCAAGCACAGGTCACCCAGCAGACACAGGGAGAAGTCCCTGCTCCAGGCAGAGCATCACAAGAGTTTGCAGCTCTAAATTTAAGCTCTTTCTGCAGGTTGAGCTATTAATTACAGCTCTGGAGTGCTTCATGACAGTGCCTATTCATTGCCTGTGCTCTGCCACGAGGCGCTGGAATAGCACCGGATAATTCATGGAGGGGAACAGGAAAGGAGGTTTACAGATCACTGGGAAATTCACTTCCATGAGAAAGTGCAGCAGAACACAAGGAGGCACTGAGGATTTCACCACATCCCCATTTTGTGCTCCAAGCTGGTGGATCTGAAAAGCAAGGAATGCTTGGTCAAAAACGAGCTATCAAATTTTGGTCAAAATTAGCAATATGTTCTTTCTTTGCTACACTCAAATGTTTGATGGAAAACAGACAGCTCCTGCTGAAAAGTCCATGCTAAAAAAAACCCAACTTATTTTCTGTGGGAGAGAGGGAAAAAAATGAGAACACAATCTGCTATCAGCTCAACCATTATTAAAGGGAGAAATCCTAATCCCATATGCTGCCACTTACTCAACGATCTCCACCACATGTACACAGTGTCCTTACAAAGGGGAGATGAGAAAAGAAACCCCAGAAAGACAAAACTGGTTCCCCTCCAAACTGGTTTTGGTAACAGAAACTGAGCAGAGCAGATGCCAAGACCCTCCAACCTTGTCCTGACCTGGACAGGAACTGACAAGAAAGATGGAGAGGGACTGTGGACAAGGAATGGAGTGACAGGACAAGGGGGAATGGCTTCCCCCTTGGATGGCAGGGTTAGATGGGATATTGGAAAGGAATTGTTCCCTGTGAGGGTGGTGAGGCCCAGTCACAAGTTTCCCAGAAAAGCTGTGTCTGCCCCTGGATCCCTGGATGTGTCCAAGGCCAGGCTGGATGGGGACTTGGAGCAAGCTGGGACAGTGGAAGGTGTCCCTGCCCATGGCAGGGGAATTGGGTGAGCTTTAAGTTCCCTTCCAAGCCAAATCATTCCAGGAGTCAATGATTCTATGACTTCTTCTCCTCACTGTATTTCTAGGCATTTTGCTTGGCCTTTTCTTTGTCTGCTGTACCACGAGGGTTCAAAAAGCCCACAGAAAAAAATGATAAATAGGAAAATATCTCCATGGCATTTGAGATGTGATGCTTCTGGCAGTAAGATCCTTTATGTTCTCTTCAAGTTTAAAAAAAAATCTGAGCAGAAGCTCCATTCTGATTGAAGAAATCAAAAAGGTTTTAAAAGCCCAATGCTGCTGTGGGGTAACTCCAGAAGAGAGAGTGTGCACGTGTGCCAGGGAGGGAAGCCTCCCACATCGTGCTCCTTGCAAGTAACGAGGGGATGGTTCATTACAGCCAGTTTCACAGAACTTGACGTCTTAAATTTTTTACAGCAGCCATGGGCATGGCAGGATCTGGTGATTTGCCACCTGCGCTGAATTCGTTACCTGCAAAGATGGTACCTTCCTAGGAGCAAAGGAAGAGAAGGAAAATGAAAAGCAAGAGAAGTTCCTCCAGCAGAGACACACCGTGTGGCCTCCTCTGTGAGCAGCAGGCCCAGCAGGCGGTGCTGGATGAATTAATGCTTCATTAAGGACCTTCCCCAACTCCGGTGCTCCGGCGTGGTGCTGAGCACACTGAGCTGGGGGAGCTCCGTTCCTGATGAGCTACAACCCAGTGCCTTGAACATTTGGGTTATTAGAGTCGGGAGAGCAACTCCAAGGTTATTGCCTCGCTCTGAAGCAGCTCTGCATATTTTGTGAGTGACTGAAGACTCTGCTGCTTTTCCTCTGCTTCTCTCTCACAGCCAACGGGCCCCGCCGAGCCCCGGAGTGGCTGCGTTTGGCGGTGACAAAAAGCTCACAGTTTAGCTCCAGTTGCTTCCGTCTCATCATAAACTTTACAGGCTGCTGGAGGGCCCTTTTCCCATGAAGAACGAGCCTGGGAGCATGGGCTGCACACAGCAGTGAGGCTGAGAGCACAAACTCCAGTTGAGATTTGCAAGAGATGATGAGGAATTTTGCCTTGCAACTCCTATTAATTTCCGTCGCAGCTGGGTGATGTTGAGCACATGATTTATCGGGAGTCTCGTGCTGGTTTGTGTTGCTTTTCACAGTAAAATATTACCTTCCCTTTAGATAAGAACAATCCCCTCTCCCAAAGTCCTGGCTCTGTCAGTGGCACATTAGGAGCATCAATAAAAGTGAGTGGAGCGTTAATAAATTAGCAGGTACCTCACAAACTTCAGCACAGAATCCCAGAATGGTTTGGGTTGGAGGAACCTTAAAGAACATCTCATTCCACAATCCTGCCATGGGCAGGGACACTTCCCACTATCCCACGTGGTTCAAATCCCCTCCAACCTGGCCTTGGACACTTCCAGGGATGGAGCAGCCACAGCTTCTCTGGACAGCCTGTGCCAGAATCTCAGCACCCTGACAGAGAAGCATTTCTTCCCAAAATCCCATCTATCCCTTTTTCATCTTAAAGCCATTCCCTTTTGTTCTGTCACTCCAGGCCCTTTATGTCAAAGGTAATGGGGAACTGCACGGTTGTTGTAGTTTTTTGACTGATTAGGGCAATAAAAACCCAAAATCAGCTTTGGGAACCCAAACTTCAGCAAGGACTTTGCACCCAACACAGCAAGAATAAAGGAAAACAGAGAGAATCAGACTTCAAAATTACAATTTCCATTAAATCCAGGCAAATAGGGTGTATATGGACCTGTTCCTTCTGTGGGCACCTCTCAGCAGAGGTAAGCAAATGGAATAGCCAGATATGTGGCCCAGTCCAATCTCAGGCTATGCTGCCACTGAGGAGGAAGAAAGGAGGTCTTGGGGATCTTCTGAAATAATTTTAATAATGAAACTAAGCATTAGGTAAAAGGTTTTCAATAGCACTCACTATCCACACCTGTTGGGCACTTGGAAAGAGCTCATGCATCTCACTGTCCTGCTTGAATTTATAGAACTTCCTCACACTCAGAAGGGTCCCAAAGTGATTAGAATTGACTGGCTACAGGATTCATTTCCCTGGGCCTGAACTGCATCGATTCTGGTGTAGAGCACAGCAGCTCTTTAACGACAAGCAGTAACAAACCATGAGAATTTGAGGCAGGAGGTCAAGAACAACTCAGCCATCCAAAACCACCCAAAAAAAAAAAAAAAAAAAAAAAAAAAAGGATTGAGGGAAAAGCACTGTAGTTAAAATAATCTAAAATTTGAGCAGAGCCCATGGCCAGCACCTTCAAGCTTCTGGAAATTTCCTTCAAGCCATACGCAGGCAGGTGATTACTTTATCAATTTTGTTTGAAAAAGCCCAACATGGATGTATCAAAACTCCCATTATTTGCTGGGTACAACAGAGGGAATTACCAGCCTTATTTGACAGCATCTTGAGCTTTCTGATTGATTTCCCAGCTAAGCTGTTGACCAGGGATGACCCAGCAGGGATGGCAGCCCCAGCTCGTGCAGCTCCCTCCCAATCCGCCTGGAGAGTGAGTGATCTCCGTGCACCAGGAGTGACCCCGCAGGCAGAACAGTTTCTTGGCACCTTTATTAGAAAACAGTAACAATATGAGAGCAAAGACCCCTGGTTTTATTTGAAGGTGCACTAAATAATTTATTTTCCAGTGAGACTTTCAGTTGGTCTGTCTGCCTGCCTTGCTCTGGGAATCACAGTATCCCAGAACAGTTTGGCTTGGAAGGGATCTCTGGACATTGTCCAGCCCAACCTCCCTGTTGAGGCAGAGTCACAGAGAGCAGGTGACACAGGAACACATCCAGGTGTGTTTTAAATATCTCCAGAGACTCCACGACCTCCCTGGGCACAGGAGGTGGAACCAGCAGGAGACACTAACCTGGATTTCTGAGTGTCAGACCCTAATTCTGACAGCAGGGACCAACAGAGAAAGCCCTTTAATACTAAAACCCCTTACACTGGCCATGACCTCGAAACACCCTGGATCTCTCCATAGTTCCTATAACTCGACAAGAGCATATTCACACCTTGAACTTCCCTTCTGGCTGGGGCTGTGCATTAGATGTGCCACCTCCTCCCAGCCAGGCTCACCTCCCTCACCTCCTGGACACACCATTCCCAGGAATGCCTTGCAAAAAGCTTTCGTGCTGCTGGAAGAGAGAACATGGAGAGACCATTTCGTGCTCCATGGGGAGAGAGAACAAAGGCTGTGCCAAGCCTACCATTAGCACAAACCCCGCAGATCCAAAAACATTGAGCCAGAATTACACCTCCCACAAGGCTGGACCTCTCTGCATCAAAGGATTTACAGTTTGCACACTCAAACTGCAGAGCGGGGTCTCTCTCCAGCCTCCCTGAGTATCCCCCTTCCTGGCTGTACAGCTCCTTCCTGAGCCTTGGCTTCACAAACCCCTAAAAGCCTACAAAAGGTTTGAAAGGACAGTGTCTCCTCTCTGCACCCTGGCTGTGCTGCTTTCCCAGATTCCTGGAAAGCCTTTTGTGACACGTGATGTTCACGTGTCTGAGACATAACACACAACAGACCTCGGCTGTTCATCAGCCCAACAGCCTGTTTTATTGTTTGGGGCTTGCTTTTATAGGCAATTCAAAGCTCTGGCTCCAAACAGCCATTGGTCTAATCTCTACACCCCCTAGACTCTGAACCAGTCAAATGTTTGTATTTTAGGAGAGCTGTTATTGGTTGAGACTTCTGTCAGTCAGCCCAGAGGCTGGTTTATGGCACTGGGCTGGATTTCCTATTCATAACTGGATTGATGTTCAGTACAAATGAGCTTGTGCTGCAGCACTTTCCCGTGTGGCGGGCAGGGCTGTGGCTGCCCCGCGCAAACGGGAGGTGAAGCACGGCGGTGCCGGCTGGAATGTCCTGTGGTTCCCAAATGGATGAAGGGAGGGAGAGGTGGCTTCCGTGGAACACAGCTTTCCTAAAGGAGCCAAAACATCTGCTGGAAACATTGGTAGCCAGCTAGCCCTGAAGAAGGCTGGCTACAGGATGGATGAGTGCTTCAAGGGACGCCCAATACTTCCAAAAACTGTAACACTGCCTGAGTGGGTCTGTCCCAATGACACCAAAGGTCTCTCTTAGCCAGTTCAGAGCTGCTGAGCCCTGGGGATGAAGATTCTGTTCTGAAGGTAATAAATCAGAGATGACAGAGGGAAAACTGATGGGGAATGCACAAGGCAAAGAGCATGGAAGTTGGCTAAGAGATCCCAGAGACCGCATGGGAGAGAGTTCATTACTTTTCTCAAGTCAGTGCTGTTAATTACATTCAGGGCTCAAAATAAAAGTCATCTCTAGGTGAGGAAGCCTGACTGGGCTTCGTTGTATTTTGTGTTTGCTGAGTTACCTTTCTTGCATCGCTCACCTGGTGGGGAAGATTTGCTCGGACTGTAGTGACAGCAGATAAATCACTGGCTTTGCTGCCATCTTTGAAAAATGAATTTCGGGCCCCCACATTTCTCATCAGTGCATCTCCCTTCCCACTGCCTCCTCGCTGGCACAGGAGGGCTGGAGGCTATTTTAAATGGAAAGCCAGGACAAATCAGTGGCTGAGCTCCTCCAGGCAGCTTCGAGGTGAAGTCAGAGCTCCTGCCCAGGGGCTGCTGCAAACACAACCTGGTGGGTGCCCACCAGTGGGCACTGAGCCCTTACCTGAGCTGGGATCACTACAAATTGGGGTCTGGGTGTATTTTTAGGAGTGGATGGGCAGCCAGGTGCCCTCACCTGAGCCAAACTGAGCTTGAAGAGTCGTGCCAGAGACTGAGCAGTGCCCACTGCCCAGCACCCACCGTGGGCACTTCAGGGTGCTCAGGAAAGGCTCCTGGGGGCTCCCCACAAGTGAAATGCTGGGGGCTGCTCTGCAAGGCTCATCCAGGCCACCAGGCTCAGCTTTTCCAGGAGGAGCCGGCCTCCCCCACCAAGTAAATCCAGCCGCTGTAAAAGAGCCGGATCCGCCGGCGATGCCGCTACCAGGTGTTTGAAACAAAGGCATGGGAAGAGCAAAATTAGGTCAAATCTGCTGATGAGAGATGAGTAAATAACAGTTGCTATTCCAGGGAGCTTTTGTTCTCACTAAAAGGAGAGCAGGCAGCTTTGCAGATCTGTCTCCTCTCATTCCTGCTGAAGCAGGGGTTTAGGCATCCTCAAAGTTTCATGGGAGCATAAAAGAAGGCTGCGGGGAGGGAGGGGGGTTTAAACTGTGCACGCTCATGGAAATGTGTAGCTGAGGCTGTGAAAAGTGATTAATAGAGCCAATCAACAAACAATAGTGAGAATATTATTGAAAGACTTTCTTTGCGAGTGTCTGAGCACGATGGACCAACAATATAGAGGAGTGCGCTGCTTTATAACTGGAATTTTTTCTTTGCAAGTATAATAAGAAAGTGGCTAATAATAGGATGGAGAATATTTTCAAGGTGTGTTTTATTATCCACTTATCTCTGACGCTTGCCAAAAGAGGCCTGAATATTCCTCAGTACATTGGAGACTTTCTGGCAGGGGAGAAAGACTGATGAGTGCTATAAAATAGGGAGTTAATGAAAGCAACTACATCTAAATGCAATATCTGGGTCCCATGGCTGAGATTTCCTGCGGACTGACACTGTATCCCTCTGTGGCTCGGGCTCTGCAGCCAAGTGAAATGATGTTCTCTGCCACAGGAGGTGGGGGAAGCTGAGAGTCATTGCCAGCATTTAATGACACAAAAGTAAGATCGTAGAACCGAAGAATGGGCTGGGCTGGGACCTTAAAGATCATCAAGATAATTGCCATTATCTAATTTGCTGATAAAAAGGAGTTCCACAAGCCCCTGCTTCCCAGAGGGATGCAGGCAGAGAAGCTGGCAGTCTCCAGGCAAAGTAATTCGAGAAAAAAGCCCAGAGTGCTTTTTTTTTTCTCATACAGAGGGAAATAAAGGGCCATAAATGTTCAGCTACACAGATTCCCTACCAAAGCATCCGGGACTACCTGAAATCCTAGAGCTACCAGCAGCATCCCAGAGCCATTCAAACAGCAGGACCCCCCAGGTGTCACCTACTGAGGTGACATTTGTCCCCTCATTCCCACAACATGATCCCAGCCAAGCTGAACATGCAGGAGCTGGAGATGTGCTTTATGCTCTTTGTAATTCCAGCTGACAGTAGATATATATATATATTTATATAAATAAAAAAACCCCTCTATACACAAAAATCTATCTGTATTTGAAGCATCTAAAAGAATTACTTCGCTGAAAAACATGGGAGATGTTGATGGCAGTAGAAGCTGTCAGAGAGGCGCAGAGATTTAGCACTGCTGGGCCTTAAGAAATGCTGCTTTTGTGGATGCTCCTCGTGTGCTGCAGCTTCCTCAGCTCAGCTCCATCACCTCCTCTCATCTCCACAGCCACCAGCCCTGGCATCCCTCACCTCATTCAAATTCCAGAGGTTCCTCTCTAACGTGCTGAGCAAAAGCTTCCCACTTCTTATCCCAAGCTTTCAATCTCGTGAGAAATGTTAAAATGAAAACATGAAAATTACAGGAAAAGTATCCAAAGGATCATAACCTGCCACAGTAATGAAAAATCCAGTTGGGCTTGGAGTGGAGCTGGGCTGATGTAAAATAAGGAGGAAAATGAGGGATGTTTAGTCCCACCTCTGGGAAGTGCTGCTGTGTGGGCAAGAAACAGAATGCTAAATAAAATCACAGATGGAACATTTCTTGGGAATTACAGAATTATGGAATATCCTGAGTGAGAAAGGGACCCACAGGATCATCCAGTCCAGCCCCTGGCCCTGCACAGACACCCCAAATCCCACCCTGAGCATCCCTGGCAGTGCTGTCCAAACACCCCTGGAGCTCTGGCAGCCTCTGGGCTGTGCCCATTCCTTGGGAGCCTGGGCAGTGCCAGCACACTCCGGGGGAAGACCCTTTCCTAATATCCAGCCTAAACATCCCCAGCACAGCTCCAGCCATTCCCTCCGTTTCTGGATGCACCAGGCACTACAGGGGGGAGATGATGGGTTTGGTTATCCCTGGGAAAACAGCAGGACCTTTGGAAAACGGCAGGAGTAGCTGGTAGGGAAGGAAAAGGGTGTGTTGGGGTGCCAGTGCCATTAGCAGTGCCCTGATAACACCCATGCCAGGCTGTCCCTCAGGATCCCTGCCAACACTCGTGCCAGGCTGTGCCTGATGGACCATCCCTGGATGGAGCCCAAAGTTCTGCTGACAGCCCCATCCCAGACCAGCTGTACCACCCTTTGTGTCTCAGGTTCCCTCTCACCAAAACCACTGCAGCATTTTGGAAACCCCTCTTTTCCAACCCCAGCCCTGCCAAGTGCCATCTCTTAGCCTGAGTTAAAACAACAAACCCCCTCCCAACCCCCACAGCTCCCTTTGCCAGGCGTGGAAAAGTGACTTCCCTGCCAAACTGTGCAGCTTCAGCTCTCCATCTCACCCAGCACTGCAATATTCACAGAGCCACTCAGAGACAGGCAGGGTCTATTAGTGCTAATGAAACTGGGGAGCCCAATTCCCCACGCAAATGAACTTGCAGGGACGGGATTACATCTCTTCACATGCACGAGGTTGAGATCTGGCATCCGTGGCTTCTCTTTAAAAGTCTGACCTCATTCCTGCCTTGTAAACACCCTTCCAAATATGAATAATAACAAAACCCCTTCACTTTTCTTGCAAAATCATTACATTGTTATTATTTTCCTATTCATGCTGTCAATAATAAATCACATTACCCAAGATGTTCACATTTATTAGACTATTTAAAGCTCAGCATCGCTGGCGTGGGTTTGTGTTCGTGCTGTTACCAGAGCTCAGGGTTTGTTAATAACTTCGGGTCCCCAGCACACACCTTTCATTAAACAGTGCAAGAGGGGACAATAGTCCTGAATTAGCAACACCATCCAAACATCCCAGTGCCATGGGAGTGTCAGGAGAGGAGCTTCGGGCTTCAGGGCCAGGCTGGACAGGGCTTGGAGCAGCCTGGTCTAGTGGAAGGTGCCCCTGCCCATGGCAGGGCATGGGATTGGATGAGTTTAAAGTTTCCTTCCAACTCAAATCATTCTGGGATTCTACAGAGCTCCTGCAGACATTGGTAAAGGGAATGAAAGACTTAAGGGAGGCAAGAGATGCAAAGAAACAAACAGTGTTTAAAAGCAATGCGCACTCCCTTCTCCAACACCAAACTAATGCAAGAAACAGCAGGGAAAGTTGAATTCTACAAATATTTCTCTGCTCACTTAAATTGCCCCTTTACTCTGAGTGATGCACACACCCATGAGAGGATTCCTCACCTGCCAACCTGAACATGGAAGTTTTGGCCCATTTCCAGTTGTGACCCTGGGCACATTGAACGAGCTGGAGAAGGCCACACAGGGCCCTGGGAAATTAATTTCTACCAACTCTGCAGCCCCTTTCCTGGGGCTTTTTGGGCCACAGAGAGTTTTAATGGTGACACACACAGTGTCACCCATCTGTGTGAGCTTGCAAAGCCTTGGATCACCAAGAGAAGCACATGGGCTTTGTGAGGAGCTCAGTGTAGAGTCAGAAGGCCTCAACCAAGGTGTGCTGGGAGACAAATTGAGGGACGAGAAGAGGAGGAATTTATTCAGTAGATACACACAACACCGGCATAACAAATCCAGGGTCTTTACTCTTGACTTCACTGCTGAAGCCAGAGAATCAGCATCCCCTGGTGCCAGTGCAGCGGGATTTGGGGATGCACCTTCTCTGCCAGCTTCCTTGAATAAAGTGCAATTTAGCACTTCAGGTTTGTTTGTGCAGGCTCAGCCTGGGGCTGCTGCACAGCGAGGGCGGGCAGAGCTCCCAGGGCAGCAGTGAGAAAACAAACCCGGCCCTGGCTGGTGCATGTGAGCAAAAGGGAATCATATGGTTGAAGAGAAGAGTAATTGTAGTGGAAATTCAAAATCACTTCACTGAGCCCATTTCATGCTGTCCTTGTTGATCCTGTAAATCAGCAGTGGCAATTTATTCCTAAACAACAACAATCCTGAATGGGGAAGAAAATGAAATAATTGTGTTTTGACCAGCTTGAGACAATTCCTCCATACTTATAAACACAGGTGTCGAGTGTAAAGGCCCTGCCATGCTCATCAGGCAGCACCAGGCTGGGCTGTGCAGCATGGCCAGGGCAGGAGGCTCCTCCTGAAAAGCTTGGCCAAGGGTTTGGGATTCCCATCTGGCCTCCCAGAAACCAAAAGGATTCATTAGTGTTTCAGGGAAAAGCAATGCCAAAACAGCCAGAGAAAACACCCCTGTGTGGCTGAGCCCCAAACCAGGAGGGTTCTGCTCCTGGCATCTTCCTGTGCCATCCCCTCCACTAACACACGTGGTCACCTGAGCTCTGCTGCTTCACCTCTGTCCCTGATAACAAGAGTCCTCACTTCCCAGCCCTTGGGACACGCACAAATCCCAGAATCCCAGAATGGTTTGGGTGGGAAGGGAACTTAAAGACCACTTAGTTCCACCTCAGGGACAACTTCCACTGTCCCAGGCTGCTCCAAGGCCTCTCCAGCCTGGCCTTGGGCACTGCCAGGGATTCAGGGGCAGCCACAGCTGCTCTGGAGACTCTGTGCCAGGGCTCCTCATCCTGACAGGGAACAATTCCTTTGCAATATCCCTGCCCTTTGTCCAGTGGAAGCCATTCCCTGTGTCCTGTCCCTCCATCCCTTGTCCCCAGTCCCTCTCCAGCTCTCCTGGAGCCCCTTCAGGCCCTGGCAGGGGCTCTGAGCTCTCCCTGGAGCCTTCTCCTCTCCAGGTGAGCACCCCCAGCTCTCCCAGCCTGGCTCCAGAGGAGCTCCAGCCCTTGGAGCATCTCCATGGCCTCTCTGGCCTCGCTCCAGCAGCTCCACATCTTTTCACGAGCAGAGAAAACGTTCTGGTTTCTGTTAAGCTGTGCAAGGCACACTCAGCCCTTTGCTGCCCTCGCACACGGAGCAGGGGATGCTGAGCCTGCCAAGGAAGGGACTGGCTGGAGGGGGCACTGCTCACACCCCCTGCAGCCTCCTGGGGTCTCCCCAAACCTCAGATCCACTGGCTGCAGGGCCTGGAACAACCTGTATTGCCTTTGGCTATCTCAGAGCCCTTCATCCTAGATCAGAAGATAATCAATTGGCGGAAAAAGAATCTGACATCCAACCACCTCTGCTTTTAACCATCCTCAGGATTGTACCTGTCAGTCTCCCACACTACTCCATGAATCCCTGGGGGATTTGGGACTCCCTCAGCCTCTGTGTCACCTTCCTAAGAGCTCTGACAGCCTCTGCATCAGAGAAAAGAGGTGCCAGCAGCCAAGACCCATTTGCAGAGGAAACCAAAGTATAACAGCTCTCCAGGTACATCAATCAAAGTGTCTTCTAGGGGAATATTCTGCCTTTTTTTCCCTAAAAAATGTATTTGGCAGATGATGAAAACAATGTCAGACTTTGTCTGCCTCACAGTTCTCAGCAGAAGACCTCTCAGCTCATTTTCTACAGTCTCTACTCCAGGTGCCAGATCCTTTATGATCCCCACTGGATCTAGCAGCTGGAAAACCTTCCAGCCTCTCTCCTTATCCATTTCATTAATTATTATCTCTAGTTTCACCCTCATTTCCTTAAGCTGTTTTGACAGCCTTGTTGGTCCATCAATCAAGTGTCTTGTAAGTACTTTTGAAATTCTTGGTGAATCTCAAGCAAACTTGACAAGGGATGATGAGACTTCACTGTTAAAGGGAAAAAGGAATATGAGAAAACCTAAAATAACAGCAACAAAAAAACAAGATGTAAAAAGAGGCTGGGTAAAGAGAAATACCCTCTCTCTCTGGAGATAGAGAATATAAAACATAAAATATAAAACTTCCCTCCTCAGCACAAGTTCCTGATTCCTGTGCCCTGGGAAGGGGGAAGGTAATGCTCTCCTCCCAAAAAAACCCCAGCACAGGCCACGAGACAGTGCCCAGGAAAGTTTAACTGTTATAAGTGGAAAACTTTCCTCAGGATGTTTGTTTGAAATCTGTATCACAGACAGGGAGATGTGCCAGGAGGAACAAACATCATCTCGATTAAGATTCTGCTGCAGGAGGGTCAGGAAATGCCTCCTATGAGAAGTTTGCCCTCTGAGCCTGCCGTGCCTGGAATCTCTAGAGACAGAGACAAAAGACAATTCCAATTCATTTTATTCCTTCTTTTCTCCCTTAAGCCCAAAACACCCCCATGGCACTTTGACCTTCCAGTTTCACTCTCACTGTAATGAGCCCAGGCATCCCTTTAGCAGGATCCATGAGCAACCCCTGCTGTGACACTCCTTCCTCTGGATGAGGACAAGGACATCTCCTCAGTGTTTTTCTGGGATCATTCACGAATCTCCCCTTTTCAGTCCAAATTCAGCTGCATGGGTCTGCTCGTGTTCGAGTTTAATGATGCCATGGGCTCCGAAGACCAGGGAGATGATTTTATGGAGCTGTGGCTGATGGATTGATGGAGGAAGGAAGGGGCCATCCCACAGTTTGCCAGTGCACAGTGCAGGAAATGTACTTTGGCTGTCATTTGGGCTGAGATGGACAGATGGAATCAGGGCAGCGCTGCAAGGAAAATTATGGAAATACGAGGTAATGCCAGTTTTTGCTTCGCCAGGCTCAAGTAGATGGCGCAGGAGTAAAACTCAGGGAAGGGCTGGGGGGATGCAAAGCAGATTTAACAGCAGGGAGATGTAGGGGCAGGCTGCTGTCTCCTGAGGCAAAGGTGGATTGCTGGACGACTGGAAGTTTCTCCTGTCCAATTAATGTGCTGACACAAGGGCTCCTGTTAAATCCGAGCTCTTGCCACTGCCCTTGTGACTTGCTCCCTGTTCCCAGGTCTGTCGGAGTCTGCGTTTGAGTACCCTCATCACCCTCCTGTCCTTGCCTTCCAGCCCTCAGGGAGGTTACAGCCTCTTCTCCAAGGAGTCCAACACCAGGCACTTGGCACCTCACAGGGATTTCTGGACTGCATTTGGAGGCTGATGCCCACAGTCCAAACTGCAATTACCTGAGATGGTTTTGCTTCACGCAGTGATAACAAAAACTCTCTCCTGTCTCCTGCTGGTGCCTCAGACTGATCCCTGATAAAGGTGAGAATACCTCAGACACCCACAGAGCTGCATTTCCCATTACTGCTGTTGCTATTGAAGTTATTAAGATAATTGCTGTGCCAGACTGGCCAAGGCAGCGGCTGCTAGGAGCTAGTAATGCTGCCTGTTTTACACTTGTGGGGACGGATAAGTGGGGGAGATTTACACCCAGGCTGACAGTCAGCTGCATTCCCAACCTGATAATTTGCACTGGAAGCCCGAGAAAGGCCAGTGCCTCTTTCCAACCTGCTTGTTTTATGTTCGTTTTGGTTTTGCTATCAACTAAATGCACTCAAGGGTAAAGACTCCTCGGGGACTGTGAAACGGTGCTGCTGCGAACACAACATCTGTATTTGTTGCCACGGCAATGGTTAATAACATTAAAATGGAACACGGGCCCTTTTTGCAGCAGGACACGTGGGCTGATGCCTCCGCAGAGTGGGGGAGATGGAGGCAAGGGGGACACAGAGCTCAGTGCCTCTGCCTCGCACATGCTGGGAGAGCCCTGTGCCCATAAGGAGACACCAAGGAGAGCTTTGCATCCCAGCCAGGATGGAGAGGATGGAGAAACCTGGAAAATGTGAGGGGGTGGTGCTGAGGTCTTTATAGTTGGAGAACATGCCACTTTGGGGCCACGCCATGTCCCTCCGGCCACCAGCACCGAGTTCTGCAGTGCAGGAGTCTCCAGGATGACCTTTCCTAGACAGACACTAGAAAGCCATTACTGAGCACAAGCCAATTTGCTTTGCAAGTCTAAGTGGCAATTTTCCTTCTTAAATACATTACAGTTGAAGGTAAATGGCTATAAACAGAAAGTTACTCCTCACTCCCTCCACAGAGACCTCTCCCTGTGGTTATGAGCTATGATCTTAAAAAATACTGTAGCGAGGCACTGGCAGCACAGGACATGGTTGTTTTCAGCAAGTGACTTTTGTGCCAGGCTTTTATTAAGAAGGAAAAAAAGATTAAGTGATAATATCCGCAGGGGGCAATGACTTCCTCAAATATCCTTATGCAGCAATTTTACCAGGGAGTGAAAAATTAAGAGCAAGGTTTAAGGTCTCTTGGATTTTATTCCGAGTAGGTGCACTGGCTGAAGAACTGCAGCTTGCCAAGGAGCTCATGAAAATTCAGCAGGACGAGGTCATAAGCTGTGGTTATGTGAGGAATTTCAGTACCAGGAGGATGAAGAGAAAACACAGGGACTGCAAAGATCTTCCCCCCAGTCCCACTGCAGGGTCCAGAGAGCTCCCACAGCTGAAGGAAGCCACGGTGATAGAAAGGGGAGGTGGTGTGTACAGCAAAGGAGACCTGCCCTGCCTTCTCACCACCCACAGGTCTCACCTGAACCCCAGCAGAGCCTGTCCTGCCCACCTCCACCTGCAGGTCTGGTGGCCAAACAAAGGCATTTCCCCTCCCAGCCCCTCCTCACGCCTCTTAGCAAACAACCTGAGATTAAACTCTTTAATTAGCAACTCTCAAAAGCATTGTGGGATTCCCTTCTTTTTGATCAACTCGTTGGTCTTTCCCGTGCAATACCTGCCTCCAGCTGCAGCGCAGTGGCTCCAGACAGCCTCACACAAAGGCAGGGTAATCACACCACCCACCTTGGAGAATTTAATCCTTCTCGTCTCTTATTTTGGCCTGACATTTCTGTTCATTAGGAGCACGCTGTGTACAACACTGTACATCTTCATTGGGAACCCACCGTTTCTATTAAATGTAATTATTTCTCCCTGTGGCTTGCATGCTAAAGATGGGCATGAAAAAAGCAAGAGGCTGCTGCAGGAAGGGATCACAAAAGTCTTTTACAATCCATGTGCTTTGCAGCAGCATTCATGGACTACCTGAGACTGGACCCACAGGTTTTGGAGGTGTGTAGGACCACTGGGATGAGTTATTTCCACCTCTGGACTCAGCAGGAATGGTTGGGGTGGAAGGGACCTGAGAAAACACCAAACCACGGGGGCTCCCCTGCCAGCACCTGGCTGAGCTACAACACCTGGGTGTGAGCAGAACATCTGCTTTGCCCTGAAACCCCCCTGGTAACAAAAGATCTACGGTAACCCCTGGCACCCTGTGCCAGGAGCTAATTAGGCTCCTGTTGAAGGTGTTACTTATTTTCTAGCCTGAATTTGTTTGTAGGCTTCATCTTCCAGCTACTGGGTTTTAGTGCCTCTCTGATGGCCAGACCAAACCCCCTTCCTAATGCTCCCCTGGGACCAGGCTATCGCTGTCTCTCACCTCTCTGTACACTTTCCAAACCCAGAAGAGGGAGAAAAATTAGGGGTAGACCAAGCCCTAAAGTTTTCCTTTTTCCCCCTAAGCATTTTCCCACCTGGTAATATTATTTTGTCTGAAACAATTTTTTTTTTTTTTCAAAATTGTTTTCAGCTTGACCGAGCCAAAAAGCCATTACAAAGTCATTTTCAAAGCGGTGGCCCATCCTTTTCTGGCAATTTGGTATCAGGCCTGTGCTCTTTTGAAATGGTATTTGAGACGTATTACAAAAGTAAGTAAAAGTGTTTCCAAATACTTCATTTGAAATTAAATGCTATTTCAAAAGTAAGCAAGAACCATCAGAGCACAGTTTGCTTATGTTGAATGAAAGAATGAACCACTTGCAGGAAGGGGTTTGTATGGGTGGGGTTTGGGGTTTTTTTATTTGTTTTTAAATGATGTTTTCACAGCGTTTCAAAATACTGTCATTTTGCCACATTTTAGGCTGAAATTGCCATTCTTATCTGAAGAGGGGAGTCCAGTTAAAACCTTAGGGCAGGAATTTCAGATGGCCAGAGCCAGTGGGGATAAATTCCACCCTTGATTCCAAATGATGGCCAAGCACACAGAAAAACAACCTCCATTAGCAGCTCCCTGGCACTGGGACCTGTGTGAGCCTTTTCAATTCCCAGAGTCTCAGAACTTGAAAAAGCCATTCCACACTTATTTAGTGGAATATCTTTATTCAACCCTAAATGTACGCAATCAGCATTAGGTTGATGTATTCCAGCCAGCAGCGACTTGGGGGATCCACTTGAACAGGAGACTTCATGAATATTCTACAGACTGACATTTGTTTGCAGTATTTGAATATTTCCTAATAACCAGGGGAAAAAAAAATGCGTTCCAGGAGGCCAAGCTCATGAATGCTTTATAAAGTCAGGTCTCCCCTGAAATATCATAAATGGCAAACGTTGCTCACTACATATGCAAAAACACTGGGCATTTTCAGCACCTGAGCTCCACTGGGAGCTCCCCTTTCCAGGCTGGGTCTGGTGGGCAGCAGGTCCCAGCTCCAGGTCTCTTCCATGGGATGCAGGGGAGGAGGTGCCCACCATTTCCTGACACTTCTGACGTCCCCAAAGGTTGTTTTTTTAATGGGAGCAGAAAATAGGTGTCTCACAGTCCTTCTGTTGGCAGAATCACACAATCACAGACATCTTTGGGTTGGAAAGGATTTTAAAGGTGCTCCAGTTCCAGTACCCCACTGTGGGCAGGGATGGCACTCTACAGCTGGAGAAATTCCTTCTTTTAAGGGAACTCTTATCAAGGATTATTAGTATTTTTTATGAGCCTCAGTTCTGCAGCAGCACTGCAGGAGTGTTTTATTTTTTACTGCTGTATCTTTTCTCCTTCACATCATAAACTTCAACCCCTCAAAATATAACTTTCAATCTATGCCACCCCCAGTACTTGAACACAAGGAAAAAAAACACACTCGAGGTAACTGCAGCCATTAAGGATGTGAAAAGTTATTTCCTTCAGCTCCTCCTCAGTGACCCTTATTTAAAGCATTCCAAAATCCAGATTTCCCAGCCTTGGCCTGTGCTTGTTGAGGGCAAGTGAAATGGATTTTCATTTGCTACACAGTTCTCTCCAACCATTCAATCTTTCTGCACTTATTTATCCTTTTACAAAGTCAGTGGGTCCCTATCTAATATTAATATTTCTTTGTCTTGAAGAAGTACAAGGATTACTCATAAAATCTCTGCTTCTGCATATTTTGAAGAGTAAATAAGGGGATTTTGAAAGCCTATTTGGCATCGGCCTAAATCTGCCTTTCAAAGCTCCTTTGTGACCAAACCAGTTGTCCAACACACTCCTCATTGTCTCAACAGCTTCATAACTCTGACGGTGCTGTCTCACTCCAAACAGATTGCTTCCAGCTCCAGGATTAGTCCAGTGACATGCAGCCAAAGTCAGGGAATTCAATTCCTCTTAAAACACTCAGAAAGCACCAGAAAGCTTTGATGTTGTTTGGAGCAAGCAGGCCAGCTAGCTCGAGTCAGACACTGAGGGATGAATCCATCACCTGAGATTTCTCTTACAGCCAAAAGAGAGGAATGAGCACTTTTAGCAGGCAGGTCTCCTCAAATGCCCATTTTCAGCTGAGACAAATCATCCCTGAGGTTGTCTCTTCTCATTGACTAAAATCCCACGAATCTGGGAGCACAAGGCTCACAGCTCATGTTTGGAGACTCCACCTGGAACATGAAACCGTCCTCAGAAACACCAGCCTGACACAAAATCCTAACAAATCACAGTGGCTGCCTTCCATCCCAGCTTCATTTTAGCTGTTTTCCCTGCATTCAAGAGATTCCTCAATCCAATCAAGGGCTTATTAACTGCCCTGAGCTCTTATCAGCAGAATGTGCTGCTGCTGCCAAATTAATGCAACGAGGATGAAGTCACCCCTGGAATGTTTTATCCCACAAAAACCTCTGCGTGCATCCAGGTAAGGATGTCCTGATGGAGTCCAGGTCACGCTCCTGCAGAACCAGTGGAGGTCCTGGTCCCATTTTGGGTCTGATATTTTCACCATCAGCCATCTGGAAATGTTTCACTAATTAAAGGCTCTCCCTGAAAACTCAATTTGGCAATACTCCTCCAGCTCTGCAGTAGATTTGACCTTGATGACCCCAACTATTGTGCTCTGCAGGTTGACAAGGTGCTGAATAAACAGGTAAGCACAGATTTTGTCTCCTTTACTAATAAATCAATTTTAATTACGGCGACAACATCAGCAACAGAATCGAGTCAAACTGCTGGGCCCATTCTTCTCCCCAGCTAACTATCCCAAATTAAAGGGTGAATTGCACTGTGCTCGGGGTATTGTCATGCAGACGAGGGAAAACAACTCGCTTTCCAATTTCCTCATGCAAATGCAGGCGGAATTGTTGAGACACAGAATATGTTTTGCCATCTCAGTGGTTCTGTAGAAGATAAGAGGAGCCGCGAAAGTTTTGCAATTTGTAAGCTGGCAGCTTATTAAATAAATAAATAAGAACCCCAGCCCTGCAAACCCAAATGTTTAAATAACATTACAAATAAACTGTCAAGGTCAGCAAATAATACGTTTAAACAATCTTGTATTCTTTTTGCCTTTCTGCAAAGACTATGCTATAATTTATGGGTTTATTTCCTTTTCAAAAGAACTTTCTTGATACAGTCTCAAACTCTAGCGGAATATTAAAAAAATAATAGCAAAATATTCCAGCCTGAAGGCTCTTGCAGGGTGCTCTGCATTCCCAAGCTGGTGTCTGTACCTCCCCAGCACGAGGCAGGCGGCACTGCAACACCAATTTCTGTCAAGTTACACCCTACTCAATAACTGCAGGAATCCAGAAAAAGGTTCAGGCCACACCTGGTGTGCAACACCCACCAAGAAGAAAAAAACTTGTGTGGATATTCAGAAGAACCAAAGCAAAGGGGAAAAAAGGCAACTAAGTCATAACCAAGTAGAACCAGATGTTATTTTTTACCTTTTCAGGACCAAATGAATGCTCAAGAGCAGTTATGTGAGTCTGAGCTTCCCTCCCAGGCTCCTTACGTGTCTCATCTCCATGACTCCATGTGTCACTCTTTCCCTTTTGTCCCACATCTGAGAGGATCCCTGCCCTCACAGGAATGCTCTCCGTGCCCTTGGGCTTAGTGCAAAGGCTGGACAACATGCGCTGCTGCAGGACACCCTGTGACAGGGACATTTCCAGGGTGTCACCCACAGCTGTGGCCAGTGACACCACTAAACACCACCCACACCCACACTCCCCCAGCTCCTGCGGCTGTGGGGCACAGTTTGGTGATTTCCATCCTGAAGTCACCCCCAGCACGATTAAACTCAAATCTCCAGTGCCAGGGACAGCGACAGGAGCCAAAGCCCAGCAAGTGAGCCCTGATCCATCTGGCCACAGAATTATTGAATCATTAGGGTTGGTAAAGACCTCCAAGATCATCAAGTCCGACCTTTGACCAAGTTAAATTCCAGGCCCACTAAACAATACCTTGAAATGACACAATCACATCTAGAGGGGATGACTCCTCCGCTTCCCTGCTCCAATGCTTAACCACTCTTCCTATGAAGAAATGTTTCCTAATAACTAACCTGAACCTCCCTTGGTGCAAACTGAGGCCATTTTCTCTCTTCCTGTCCTTGTTCCCTGGGAGCAGAACCTGATCTCCCCCTGGCTGTCCCCTCTTGTCAGGGAGCTGTGGAAAAACAGAAGGTCCCCCCTGAGCCTCCTTTTTTCCAGTCTGAAGAACCCCAGTCCCCTCAGCTGCTCATCCTGGGACTGATTTCCAGATGTCCCACCCCAAAACTTCCCCTGGCCTGGGCCTCCTCCCCTGCTCCAAACCCAACCAGCCCAGCCCAGCCAATGTCACACAGGGATCAGCAAAAGGTGCTTCCCTCGTCTCCATGGGTCCATCTCAGCTGCTCTGGCACACTGAACTAGAAATAAATGGATATAATCCTTAAAAACAGCCTGCTGGGGTTGGGAGGAGGGAGCTGATGCCGAGCTGCTGACCATATGCACTGAGCATGGAGAGGGCCGGGGAAGCAGGACTGGGAAGAGGCTCCTGCCGAGCAGCTGCCAGCCCACCCTGGCTCTCTGTGGGACTAAAAGCATGTAATTCCCAACTCCTGCATGCTCCACAAGTTATCATTGGGAAGCTGTTGCTCTGCAGTGACTTGACAGTCTAACAATGCAAAATAAATCTATTCACGCTGCTTTGGCGAGACCAAATCCCGGGAATGTGCCGCAACAGCAGAGAGCAGTGATAAGTTCTTGTAACTTACAGCAACTCGGTGCTGTCCTCATTACCATAAATTATCTTCCTGCACACACAGGAAACCTTTCCAATGGACTCCAGCTTTTATTCCCTTCTCTGTGTTAAAGCTGGGGGTGCTTTGTGTGAGCCCAGAGCCCTCCTGATAGGGCCAGGTTTGAAGTTCCTGAAGCTGCAGTGCTTCTCCCGCTTCTCCGACCAGAGCATTGGAGTTAGCAGCACTTTCTGAAGGCTTGTGAAGAGGATTCACAGCTGGATTTTGTGCTCTGGAATCCACAGGGACTTTGCACAGCATCTCCTGCAGGTCTCTCTGTGCAGCCTGGGTAGGGCTTTGTAGCAGAATGTGGTTAAAAGGAGGGGGAGAAAATTCTGCCTCAGGGGGAAGAGCAGAACCAAGACAAATTCACAGAGCCCAGGAATGAGACACCGAATTAATCAAAGTGGACAGGTGAGGGAACAGTGCTCTGCCTATCAGCGGGATCTTGGATGTATCAGTATTGATGAGAAAGGGCAGTGAGACATCTTCATTTCACCTGGTCCCTCGTGGAGCCAGCCAAGGCACATGCCCGCAGCCAGGACTGGGGAACACGGATCCCCACGGAGATGCTCCCGGTCTGGTACCAATTGCTTGCCTCATCTCCTGCACCCTGTGCACACTGGAAGGACCTGTCCATGCCCACTGCTGCACCCAGGATCTGCTGGCAAGCACACCCTTCCGTGCTCCAACAACTGGAGATCCCCAGGCCCTGCCCAGCAGCAGGCAGAGACACACAGGGCCTTGACTGAAATAAAAGTAGTGGTTTTTTTAAAGCTTGTCTGGATTTCCAGCTCAGGAAAGTTGTTCTATAAGGATGTTTGGGACCCCAGCCTGAAAGGAAACATTTGTTCAGGATGAGACAGCTGGAACTGGAACAGGCTGGGAGAGCTGGAGGTGTTCAGCCTGGAGAAGAAAAGGCTCCAGGGAGAGCTCAGAGGCCCTAGCAGGGCCTGAAGGGGCTCCAGGAGAGCTGCAGAGGGACTGGGGACAAGGGATGGAGGGACAGGACACAGGGAATGGCTCCCACTGCCAGAGGGCAGGGATGGATGGGATAATGGGTAGGAATTCCCTGTGAGGGTGGGCAGGCCCTGGCACAGGGTGCCCAGAGCAGCTGTGGCTGCCCCTGGATCCCTGGCAGTGCCCAAGGCCAGGCTGGAGAGGCTTTGGAGCAGCCTGGAACAGTGGGATGTGTCCCTGCCCATGGCCAGAGATGTTCTTTAAGTTCCCTTCCAACCCAGACCATTCCTGGATTCTGATTTCACAATCCACTGTGGTGGGTTGACCTTGGCTGGACACCAGGTGCTCACAGAGCTGCTCCATCTTTCCAGCTGGACAGTGGAGATAAAACAAGATGGAAAACAACTCACAGGCTGAGATAAGGCAGCTTACTAAAGCAAATAGAACAAAAAGGTTTATTCTCTCCTTCCCATCAGCAAGGGATGCTCAGCAACTTCCTGGGAAGCTTCAGCACGTGGAGAGGCTGCTCTGAGCGATAAATACAAATAACAAGTGCCCCCCATTCCTGGTCCCTTCCTTCTCTCTTTGCTCTGAGCTGGGGCTTTGGAGTGTCCCTTTGGTCAGGGTGGGCCAGCTGGCCTGGCTGTGCCCCCTCCCAGGATCTTGCTCACCCCAGCCCCTGGATGTGGAGAATGTTGAGAAATGGTGCTGAGGCTGTGCCAGCTGTGCCCAAACACACATGGGTATGTTATAAACCCCTTTCCAGCTCCCACTGGGAGCACAGCACTGGACTGGCTCCTGTGAGAAATGAACTCCAGCTCAGCAGACCCAACACATCCCCTCACACCCCAAAAATGCACCTGAGCTGGCACAGGAGGAGCATCCACCCTCCCTGTGCAGCCCAGCAGAGATGGCAGTGGCCAGGGCACACGAGGGACTTCCTTCCTCAACAGAAGATGCAACTACAGAAGGCTCCAAGCACCAGAGTCAGCAGCCTGACAGTGAATATCCTGAATATCCTGGTTCTTCCTCTCCAGGTGGATTTTGGCTCTACAAAGACTCTAGTGGGACCACAAGTTCACATTAGCAAATTGCCAAGCAGCAACTTGTCTGCAAAAGCTCTTCTTGGGGAAAGGCTTTTGGAAGTTTTCTGTTTTGGATTTAGGGCTTTCTCCCAATTTTTCCTTAAAACAAAGTCTGCTTGCACTGGTGCAGGCAGAACTGACTGCCTTGTGCAGGGGATGGGGGAGCAGATTTAGGGAATGGGAGGCACAGTCCCAATGGCTAATTTAGGTGTCCCACCCCTGCATGAGCCATGTGCTGCATATTGCACAACTCTCTCCACGTGGAACTGAGGACTTCCAGCTTATTCCCTTGAAATCCCCCAGCCACCTGATACCAGCAGGAAGCAATTTTGATATTGAAACATTTTGTTTTCCAAATCACAGGGGTGAGATTAAGTTTGTTTTTCCTCTCTATTCTAGCCAGGCTAAAAACCACACTGCCGAAATCCACAGTGCCACGAAATGAGGGAATCTCCCCCAAATCTCCCCTCCAAAGCCAAGCTGGGAGATGCGCTCCTCTCCAGGCTCCACACCAGGAAACATTTGCAACTCTCAATCCCCAATTTCCCTGAGCTCCTGTCCCAGGCAGACCCAAGCCTGGTGTTTGGCTGGGGTTTAAGTGAGTGGCATCTCCTGTCCCTTTGCTAGGGGATCAGCTCTCCGGGAGCTGTTCCCAATTTATTCCTCAAGCTGGATGCTCCTAAGCAGGCGACAGCCCTAAGTGTTTCTTGACAGGAGCTTGGAAATATAATGTGCCGCAGGTTGTGTTTCCTTCCTCTTAATAGGATGCAAAGCTCCGTTTTCAAAAGGATATGCTAACATTTTAAGCTCTTTTTGTTCGTATAAATGATAATGTAGTCAACACAAGGGCCTCATCTCTCCTTGAAGTGAATATTATTCCTATTCACCTTAACACATGAGCACCAGGCTCGAGAGTAAACCTTGGCCAAGCTCCCCCTGAGTGGGCTTATCCAAGGCTTTGCTCCCAGAGAGGAGCTGGTGGAGGAGAAGCAAATCTGGCCACTGCTAGAAAACCAAAGGCTGGACTTGAGGCCTCTTTAAACTGTACAAGTTACTGCAGCTACACATTTAGTGCCGTGCAACAGGAGATCTCCCAGTCCCAGAGGAATGATTTCCTGGAGGAAGGATGCAATAAATAATTTGCCTGAAATAGAAAGGTCAGGGCATTGTCCAAGACGTGAGGAGATCTTTGCTGTGGGCAAACTACAGAGAAAGTGTGGAGTAAAGTCATAAGAGACAAAAGCCATCAGTTTTTAAGAGCACTGACTTCTCCAAGGCCCTTCTTTATCCTTCCAGTGCCTGAAGGAGCTGACAAGAAAGATGGAGAGAGACTGTATACAAGGGCCTGGAATGGCATGAACAGGGAATGGCTTCCACTGCCAGAGGGCAGGGTTAGATGGGATATTGGGAAGGAATTCCTCCCTGTGAGGGTGGGGAGGCCTTGGAATGGATTTCCCTGAGCAGCTCTGGCTGCCCCTGGATCCCTGGCAGTGTCCAAGATCAGGTTGGACAGGGCTTGGAGCAGCCTGGGACAGTGGAAGGTGTCCCTGCCCATGGCAGGGGTGGAACTGGATGAGCTTTAAGGTCCCTTCAGCCCAAACTATTCCATGATTGACACTGTGACTATTTAGGCTCGTGGTGCTTTTCCATACTTAAGGACCAGAATTCCCTCCACATGCCAGCCCCTCTGAACAAATCCACCCTGCTGTCTCCAAAAGACTTTCCTGGCAAAGCACACGAGCAGCACTCAGATTCCGGGAGGGAGGAGTTGAAACCCTTCAGGTTTCCCTGCTTGTGAGGTTTTGGAAGGCGCTGTTCTCCTTGTTTTCAGCGCCCGGGCTCCTCATCACACCTGTCTTACACACAACCCCTGACAGGTTCACAGACAGACCTGTCTGCCTGCTCCCAGATTACAAAGGAAGGATCAATTCCAGCCTGTCAATCCCTCCGTTTCATTAGCAACTGATTGGGAGGCATCACATCCTGTCTTCCAAGAGTCAAACCCGTAAACAAGACAACATTGTTAAAAAATGAAAAAAAAGCCCCAAACCACTGAAAAAAACAGCTAATAAAAAGCTCTGACTGCCAGATGCCAGGGATTGCTACGAGACTGCAGCAGGAATAACAATTTGGGAGATAATTGAGCTATTCCTGTTGGCTATGAAACCACAGCTCTGGTGGGGCAGGCAAAAAGGTTTCTCAAAGTTATTGGACACCTTGGAAGATACGTTTCCTTTTAGGATAAGCAGGAAAAAAGGTGCCATAGGGAGAGAAGGGGAATTGTTCAGAAAACCATCCCTCTCTCCCTAGATTTTCAATGCAACCTCACCATTTCCAAAGCTGGGGAGGTGCTGGCTGGGTTCCTCAGGAAGGACTAAACCCATCCATGTTTTTTTCCTAAAGCACCAACTGTCACGACTGTCAATTCAGCTCCTTTCACGGAGATTAGAATTCATTTGCAAAAGGAAGAAGAAAATGGGAAATAAAGTAAAAAAAAAAAAAAAACAAAGAAGAAGAAGGAGAGAAAAGGTATTTAATTGGCAACTGAATTCTTCACGAAACAAAGAGATGGATTCATGCAAAGAAGAATAGGGAGAGCTGTTTTGATATCTGAATTTTAATGACTCCATGGCATCCCTATTTGTTATGTATCTGCTTTCGAAATGTCACGGCTGGCTCTAGTGGTAATTACTGAATTTCAACATTTATAGAAAAGCAGCACATACAGTATGGAGATAATTGCCCAGTTGGAGAGTTATGAAGGATCCAGGTTCCCCCCCGCCCTCCTCCCTCCTTCTGTGACTACAGATTTTTGGTAATTATCACTAGAGCCACTTGTTAAAAAATCAGAAAGCAGGTAAACAACAAACACTAGTGTAGTTTATTCATTAAAATTCAAAAAACACATCATCATATTGATCTTGAAATTACAAACTGCTGCAGCTTGCAAAAAGCAGGGCCCTCCTGCTACCCTGGTGTTTAGTGTTGCCGTAAATCATACACTGAGACACTTTCCTGATAAGAATTGTTATGTAATAAACACTACTGTGGGGTACTTACAGGTAAAATAAATCGATTTATCCAGGTTATAACATCAGCCATGATCAGACCACAAATCCTGGGGCTTGGGGTGGATCTGATGTCAGCACAAAGCAGGGAGCACCCACACTCCAAGGAGAAACACTCCAAAGCAGCTGGGGAGTTTGATGTTTGAGTTTTGGCTTAAACTCCACCTGCCTTTTGGCTGTGGTCTGTCCCAAAATGCTGCTGCATTTGGGAAGTCCCAAAGGAAAGGGCAGCTCAGCTCTGCCTCTGCCCTGCTTTCCCCCACACGACTCCTACTCTTGGTAGGAAACACTCTCCCCATCCTGCAGACAGGAAAATCCAGACATTCAGCTGTAAATCCCCTTGGTTTCTCTCAGCTCATCACTGGAGGGCTGTGTGATGTCCCCCACCTCCCTTGTGCCCCACGCCAGGAGTCACAGCAGTGCCCACAGCAGAGCCAGCAGTGCTGGCTGCACACAGAATTCGGGCTCAGCTTCAAACAGCCCCAGGTGCTGAGTTTCCAGAACACGAGATTCTGTGACGCTCCGATCTTTAATCAAAGTCAGGTACAAAGAAAACTCGCCTGCTTAGAAGTGGGGATGTGTTAGAAGCAGGGGCATGGGTTGGGGAAGGTAAACACACAGGGATATAATTAAAGGAGAAAAGACAGTTAACGATGAGAATCTCCTGGCTTTTACAAAAACACAGAAGGAAAAGACCATTATACAGACACAGGAGATAAGTGGATCCAGCACAGATAAGACTGACAGAGGGAAATTGGAGGCAGAAGAGGATAAGAAGCTGACACTGACACTTACAATATTTACTTTTCCATCTGTGTTCACAAATGAAGAGGATGAGGATTTGCCTAAGTCAGGGATCAGAACCCTGGGGAGAGGAGAAGAGGAATTAGGGAGTGTGCAGATAACACAAGAAATGGTCAATAAGAGCTTAGGGGAACTTAAACTGACACAAAGCGTTAGGGACCAGATGGCAACATGTGTACAAGGGATTTACCAAACAGGGGAAGCAATGGCAGGGCAGGACTTCAGCCCTACGGATTCCCAGAAAATGGGGAAGGCAGGGAACAGAGAGCTCCAGCAGCAGGTGAACATTTACAGCAGAACCATCTCTCCAAGTCCCCATTACTCTGACAACTCTCTCCTGGCGATGCTGCAGACAGCAGGGTGGATTATCCCAGCTGCCTAAAGTAACATTTTTTTGGACAAAAAAGTCACTAATTTCGTTGCTCTGAGGTCTCCTCTTGAACTGCTCTTCCCACCTTTATTTTTACTATTCAAGGCTTAGCCTATCCAGGAGAGAATTAAAATTTGGGTGTTTTCTGAGGGCTTATAACTAAATCTGAGGTAGAAATTCAGAGCTGAGCCGGCTTTCTCAAACCACCACTCCGTGAGACAGTTAATTGTAATTAAATCCATCTTTATTTAAGACCAAATATAAGATTTGCTTAACCTGAGCCTCCCTCCAAAACCAACACACATGACTAGCACAAAGCCAGAGGGGTGCCTCCTTCAATACAAACCTTAATGCTGGGGGAATGTGGAGGAATCAGCTGCCTATCGACTGGAAGAAGAGTATTTATTTGGAAGCTCATTGTTAAGGGGAAGAAAGGCTTAAAAATGCCCAGGTTCATTAAGAGCAGCCAAGATGTTCTGATGAGAAGCAGATCAATCCTTATAAACTTGTTAGGAGCCTTCAAAGAGGTTTCTTGAGTCGGTGGACATGGGAGCTGTGATTGGCACCTCTTGCTGGCCAGGGAGTCACGGACAGTGGCCAGCCCATGGGGCTCATACTAATGGGAACCTCTGGGAAAGTCTGGGGAGAGAAAGCAGACCCCCAAGGACACCCCACAGTGTCAGGGGCTGCCCTGAGATCCTGGATGAGGCTCCCCGGGGAGGTGAGGAGCAGTTTTACAGCCCACTCTGCCCAGCCTGCTGGGTAATTTAATTAATTTATTGTCTCAATACACATTTGTAGTGTAACCCCCAGCTTTGCCCATTTTATTGCACCTCCCAGCTCCCTGCCTAACCCACAACTCAGCTCTACGACTCTCTGGCAGATCTGAGCACCCTTCTCCTACTAAAGGTTCTCCTGGAGCCAAGGAAACAGGAATCTGACCAGAAACACCAATGGAAAGGCTGAATTAGAAATATTACACACACCAGGCAGGACATGCTCCTGGACATCCTTCACCCTCTGCTTGTTCACATCAGTCCAGACTGAGCAAGCCATGATGTCTTAGAAATATTCCTCAATATTTTTATTCCCCAAATATTGCTGTTCCAGAAGGAACCAGGGCTGGGTTGGTAATAATCAAATAACTCTCCAGAATATGAATATCCCTCCGCCATCATTAGGGATGAATGTTATGGAGATGAAGCAGTGGAACAGGATAATGAGGTGTGCAGTGGAGGAGGCTGGGAGCCTGCCAGACAGGGAGGATGCCACTTCCTATCATTATTCATTGGTAAAATTGATAGCTTGTGCCACCAGCCTCTCCCCCAGTCCCACATTCATCCCAATTAAGGAATCACAACTGATCTCAAGGAACGAAAGTGTCAGTGTTCAGCTGGGGCGGAGCAACTTTGCCTCCCAGCTCCCACAGCTGCTGGACAAGAAGCTCCTAGCCCACCTGATGTCCTGTTTCTTCCATACAACAGGAAAAGAACGTTTCTCATGACCCTAGAATGTTTTCTTGTTCTTGGCTGGGTGAGAAGATGAGCTCACACCTTTGCCCCTCCTCTGTGTCCACGTCTGCAGAACAAGGTCTATGTTCCACAGGGAGGATGATTGTCCCACCACAACCCCTCTAGACAGCTGCCAAAATCCCAGGCAGTGTCTGGAGTAGGTTTTCCTGTGTGAGTGGTGACACACCACCAGTGACGGGTGCCAGATGGGAGAAAGCAAACTTGGGATCTCCTGCATGGAACTCATTATGGACTTTGTAAGGAACACCCTGATAACTTAGACTGCATCAAGTGAAATACAGGTTGGATATCAGGAAAAAGTTTTTTACTGAAAGAGTGATAAAGTACTGGAGTTATCTGCCTGGGGATGTGGTGGAGTCACTGTTGCCACATTTCTCTTCACAGAGAAAAGCAAGGCACAATTCTTCCCAAGCACTTCTGAGATTCACATTCTCTGAACCTCAGAGAAAGGAAAACCACAATTCTTATTTGCTGTGCCTGTGTTTGCAAAAGTAGAATGCAACATGGAGACTGTTTATCCAAAGGGATGGTGTTTTGTTTCCTTGGTCTATCAGGGCCAAGTGTGTGTGTGTGCCAGACTGTCGGCTGACAGTCACAGGAGAGTCATGAGAGGAGGGCAGTCTGTGCAGTTGTGTGCAGAGATGAGTGCTTGGCAGATTCAGTTTAGATGTAATGTAATATAGTATAATAAAGTAATTAATTAGCCTTCTGATATCAATGGAGTCCACCTCATCATTCCTCCTTCGTCAGGGCTTTCCCAGTGCAGTAAAAAGTCACCATCCCTGGGTGTGCTTAACAAAGCTGGATGTGGCACTGGGTGCCAGGGTTTAGGTGAGGTGTTGGGGCTGGGTTGGACTCGATGATCTTGAATGTCTCTTCCACCTTTGTGATTCTGTGAATTCTGTGAATTCTGTGATAACACCCCTCAGAGAGGCGCTGCAAACCCAGATCTTACGAGGCAGCAGAGACTCCCTCTCTCACACCTGACTAAGTCCCCTAATCACAGGCAAAACTTCAATCAGCGCTTACAACAATCCCACAACACAAATCCATCCGACGCTCCATTAATGCTCGCAGTATGACTTGTTATCCACAAAGGAAACACTGCTGGGTGATAATGAAGGCGTTCGATTGGGATTTTGAGATGAGCAACAAGAAGTGCCTGGTTACCAGAGCGTGACACTCCAAGCTGGGATAAATAAGCTCTTGATTGCTGCACTCAGCCCAAGTCACCTGTGGCTCCACTGAGGAGCATCTACCTGCCCACCACCGTTGTCAGCTGGCTGGGATGACCACGAAACCATGGTTCTGCTGCTTCTTTCCTGTTTCCCAGCCAAGCCTGGCCTTTCCTGGCACAGGGCTCACATGTTTGTATCACCACCAATGCCATGAAACTCAGTGAGGTCACGAGAAGTAGCAGAGCAGAAGTGGCTCATTGCGAGTGGACCATTATCTCCATTAACTGAGGCTGGATAAGAGCTGTACAGGCCAATTTTTACCCATCATTCTCTCCAAAGGACCAGCTCACCTCTCTGGGCCCTCAGCCATTAATGTGGGGGTTTTTATGCCCTGCTCAGGATTCTTTATTAAACTAGCCTGGCATTTCTGCCAGCACAGGCTCACAATTGCTCTGCACAGCCTCATTGTCTGCACCAGAGCAGCACAAGCTCTGCAACAAAGGAGAGGAAAATCACACAAATACGTTATTTTTCCTGACACGAGGCTCGGGGAGGGGCTGGCATCACTGAGGACTTGGCTTCTTTGCTGCTGGCTGCAGCTGCCCTGTGAAAGGCAGCCCTGCCCTGCACCACTGAGCACCAGCGTCTCGTCTCACCTGCCTGGCTTGGGATGTAAAAAAGCCCTTCCTGAGCCTAAGCTGCAAAACACTAATAATTCTCCTGGCAGCTGGAGTCCTGACTGGAAGCCTTGTTTTATTGCTTTCATGCTACTTTTTTGTTCAGAAGGCAAGGAAAATGCCAGAGACGTCTAAAACCCCCTCCTATTTTCATATTCATTGGCATAGAAAGCAGTGAACTTTCATCTTCCCTCAGCGTTGATTTAGGGCAACTTTGCTGGTGCAATTCAGAACACAATAATGATGATGATAAAAAATATAAATATATAATGGTCTCACATATGTGCATATGACCATCACTAGCAGGGAAGAATTTGGGACTGGGTGAAAGCAGAAGAGAGCAGAACTTCTCCAGGTGATGCTGTGCCACCCAAAGGTTTGCATTCTTTTCTCTCACAGATGGAAAACATTTCAAAAACCCAAGGGACACATTTGGAGACAGTCCCCCCCTCACTGCTTATAAAGAGCACTAGCTCACTTCTCTTGGTATGAGTGGCAGCAGGAGCCTGGCCCTGGTGGGTTTGGAGGAGCCAAAGGTTGGTTTGGGTGCTGAGGGTGAGCGAGGGCAGCTGATGCTGAAGGGGAGGAGCAGTTTGGGGCAGACAATAAACACCTCACGCTCCAGGCCTTGAAGCAGTTTTTGGCAATTAAGAGTTAAGGCAGAACCTGCTTAGGAGTGGAGGAAGGGGACCCTCACATCTGCTGCAGCATTTTTTCCAATCTTCCATAGAAATCCATGATGCTGCTCCCAGGCAGTGACAGCACATGGCCCACTGGAATTGTCCTCACTGACAGCTGTGGGGACTGTCACCAAGCCCAGTCCCCACGCACTGACAGAGTGAAGCAGCTCTGCCAGGGATTCCCTTTCCCCCTACACCACACTGTCCATGGCACAAAATGGTCCCCCCACTCCCAAATACAGCAAAATGCAGGATGTTGGTGAGCCAGTAGACAAGTGTGGCTACACACAGTAAAATATTACACCTGTGGCCCCACCCATCTTGTAAATAATCAGCTCTAAAAAGCTTTGAGTTGGTCAGGAAGGAGCAGCTGATAGGGGTTCTGCCTCATGTACCTGTAGGTGCTTTACTCACCCCCCTTCCTTTTATATTTAATATCATCACTGCTCTAAAAATAAAATCAACTTGACACTGATGGAAGCTGAAAAACCCCACCAGACCAGTTTCTCCATGTGCCTGACTCCAGGGCCCCTTGATCAAATTGTTTTCCTTTTCCCTGCTGATCCCCACTAACTCCTCAGCTCTGCCCAGGGGGGACAGGGCTGGAAATGGAAGCCCAGGTTTCCCTTTGGCATCGAGCTGTCAGAGACAGCTCCGTGAGCATCATCAGTTCTGCGGCTGCTCCTCGGGAGCGAGGCACGGCTTTGGAGATGGAAATGAAACATTTCTTTCCCATTCTCTTTTTCCTGCCAAGCCTGTAACAAGCTGGAGATGGGAAGTGCCAGGAATGGATGAAAATAGAAGGGAAGTAGCTGATAGTATTTCAGCTAAACCAGCCCTAGGGTGAGGCAGAGAGCATCTCCTAAGGAACCCCTGACCCTCACAGTAAAGCCCTGAAAACAGGGAGGTTATTTCTCCCAAGGGAAACAGTCCTGCCTCAATTAGCAAAATTTTCAGCCCAGATGGAGCAGGGTTATTATCTACCATAACTATCACTGCTGCTTCACCTGCAAAACACCCTGCCTGGCTCCACAGCCCTTCCCTCTCCACACAAAGCACGTCCCAGCTTTCAGGCTTCACCAGCTCCTTCTCCTTTCAAGGCTGATCAACCTTGGCTTGTAAACGAGGTGAGTGGCTGCAACACTTGCTCCTTTACGAGCTCAGTCCTGCAGCATCTTTAGGAGGTTGGCGGGGAAGAGAGAGGAGAAATAACACATCCTGCTGCCACTGGAAACCAAATTATTCCCCAGCCAACAAGAAAAACCCACTTATGAATTGACCACGGCTTGCTCATTGCTCCCACTTGATATTTATCACTGGGATGTTTCACCAAATGAATCCTGTCACCAGCCTTTGCAGGCAGTTGCCAAGTCCTAGGAGCAGCTGCAAATCTTCATTAATAAAATTTCAGGAAGTGCTTTGTTTGGGCTGGAGACTGCCACTTTCCATCCTGCCACCCTGAAAGTGTGAGGTGGCACTAAAAGTTGTGTGCAAAAAAAGGCCTGTGAATTTGAAATGAAAACAGATGTTGGGAAATGCCATCATCCAACGTGTGCTCAAGGAAATGCCATTAACATTTCCCAGAGATGGGCCTTGAAATCTGCATGCTGCAGGGGATGTGTTCACAGTTAATGAATGGGGTCTTTCCATGGGTGGTGTGACAATGGGGTCACGCCTGCTGCTGACAGGGTGGGTGTGGAGGTACCTGGGGGTGAGGGCTGAGTCTGAGAGAAGCCACAGGCAGCACCTGGCTCCCCTCAAGCCACAAGATCTGCAGTCCCACAGCATCGGACTGGTCCTGCAAATTCCCAAAGTTTGGTATTCCCTTCATACAGAGACACAGAGCACTGAACAGAGGATAAACAAGGCTATCCCAAACAGCTCAGATGGAGACAGGAAAAAGCTAAAGCAGCACAGAACATTCTCCCTTTGCCATTCCCAAAACCAGGTGTGAGGGGCAGGTGAGATGGAACCAGGCTGCTGCTCTCGGCCTGAGCCTCCTGCCAAGGTGGCTTTGTACTTCTGGGAACACACATTCATGGCATTCAAAGGGCAGGAGAAAGTCAAAGCAACACTTCCAGGCAGCCAGGAGGGCTCACAGAATGTCCTGGTTTGGAAGGGACCCACAGGATCATCCAATCCCATGACTGCCCCTGCCCAGACCCCCCAGCAATCCCACCCTGTCCATCCCTGGCAGCGCTGCCCAAAGGCTCCTGGAGCTCTGGCAGCCTCGGGGCCGTGCCCATTCCCTGGGCAGCCTGGGCAGTGCCAGCAGCCTCTGGGGAAGAACCTTTCCCTGAGCTCCAGCCTGCCCTGCCCTGGCCCAGCCCCAGCCGTGCCCTGGCTCCTGTCCCTGTCCCAGGGCAGGGATCAGAGCTGCCCTCGGGAGGAGCTGCAGCCCCTGGTGATGTCTGACTTCAGTCTCCTCAGCTGAACAAGCCAATTTTCCTCAGCCACTCCTCGTGTAGCCCCTTGAGACCCTTCACCATGTCAGACTTGATTCAGCTTGGATGGAGGTAGAATCCTGGCACCTGCTGCTCCTGGGTGCTGGGCAGGGTGATGCACGCCCAGCAAGAGCCCAGGGCAAAGGTGCCTCTCCCATTTGCAAGCCATGCCCAGTCACCCTCATGGGAAGGTTTGCTGTTCACTGCAGGGATGTCCCCGTGCTGGGGCTCAGCTCTCCCTTGCCAGCCAGATCTCTGCTCCCTGGGGACACTCAGGATGTCCCTCAGGATGTCCCAGCTCCCCATGGCTGCTGCCTTTACACCTCCCTGTGCTCAGAGCTCCAGGGAGCCTCACTGTGAGTGACGGACACAGCCTCCAGCAGCACACACAGCTCTTGGCTGGGGCTGAATCAAACCCAGAGAGTTCGATTTAAAACCACAAACACTGCCTTTAAATCAAGGTAATGCTGGCTCGTGCAGCCAGGCACTGTCTTTCCTTGCCACAGTCACCCTGATCATAGGATCATTCAAGTCCTCCTATTGTTACAGATACATATTATAATACTGGCTTTTTGAAAATATTAAAATGGATTTTATATGTGTGGTGTTAAAACAACTTGGTTATAATGATGCAGTTTTTATTTCTGCTGTTAATTAAGCTTAGACATAGCAGTGAAATAGCTGCTTGTGTTAAAATGCCTGCTTGGATGGGATAACACCCAGTGAACACAGGATGAGCACACCTGTACAGATCTGCCAGCTGTCAGCACTCACTGTCTGAAGGCAGTGAGGACCGAGGTGATATAAAAGGACTAAAACCACAACCAAGGAATAAGCATGTTCTAAAAGCAACCGAATATGTAAACTAGTTTGGGGAAAAAGTAAAGTTTTGAATATGGAATCTTGGAATATGTAAACTAGTTTGGGGAAAAGTTTACTATGCATAATTTTTTATGACTATGGAACAAGCTGATACAATAGAAATGGGATATAAAGTGTGTTTCCAAACTAGCAGGTGTGCTCTTGGCTGAGTAGGCATAACATCTTTGCTTTATGGTCTTTGTCTCCTATTGTCCTTTATTAAACTTTTAAAATTTTCACAGGAGAGTGAAGGTGTTTTTCACACTATCTAGGCTCCTGGATGCTTTGTTCCCCCCAAAATGGGAACTATTGGTCACCCTGCCCTGCAGAGCTTCACCCCTTCCCTTCCCCACCTGTTTTAAGGGTGAGTCAGTGTGGCATTCACATTCTCTGAAAAATCCCTTTGCCCAGCATTTTTCTCCTGGGAAGCTGAGAAGCCTCAGAGAAGAAGAAAACAATTCTTATCTCATTTGCTTGTCCCGTTTTGCTCCTTTGCAATGTGTTTGGAGATTGTTTACCCACAGGTGATTGTTTCATTGGGTTCTGGTGTGATTTGTTTTCACTCCTTGGCCAGTTGGGGCCAAGCTGTGTCGAGACTTTAGAGAGAGTCACGAGTTTTCATTATTATCTTTTTAACATGCAGAAAGTATCCTTTCTGTATTCTTTAGTATAGTATACTATAGTATTCTTTAATATAATATAGTATAATAAAGTAATAAATTAGCCTTCTGAGAACATGGAGTCAAATGCATCATTCCTGCCTTCGTCAGAGTTTCCCTACAAATACAATAAGTCAGACCAGACCTGTGGATGTGAAAGCTCAGCAGAAGAGGCACAAACCATGGGGACAGCTGGATCCAGGCAATCCCTGCAATCCCATCCTGAGCGTGGCTCCAGCAGCCTCCCCACAGCTCGTTCTCCTCTCACTGCCTGCCAACCACCAGCAGCTTCTGCTCTTCCTGCTTGCAAGTCAAAAAGCTTGGAAATTGAGGAACAGAGGAAAAATATTTGCTCGTTATCCAACCAATTAGTTGGTGGTAAAGACAGCAAACAGAAGTGAAGTCTCCAAAGCACCACATTTTTCTTTTAAGTGCTGTAAGCAGCTAATGACTGCAGAGCTCTGGGAAAACAGACTGGAAGCTCCAGCTTTTTTGAAAATGTGAAAATAATTTGGAGCTTGCTGTGTTGTTTAGGTCTTGTTGAAGAGAAAAGCTTTGGGAAGGACAGCCCAAAAGATTTCCTCTTTTCTTCCCCCTACAGACCTTGGCAACATCCAGCAGCCTCTGCAGGTACCTCATGCACCTTTTCAGGTGTTAAATAAAGGGAGCATTGATGTTCCCTGAGGGACAAGGTCATCAGTGCCCCCAAGGATAAGGAAAGGGTCCTCCTGCTCCCCAAGATCCATCTTGCAGAGGAAGGTAAATGAAAATACACTTCAAACTCACCACACTCCTGATACCACCACAGCCAGAAGGGTTGAAAAATACCATGAGCACATTGCAGCACCTAATTCCCAGGAGAAAATTTGCTGTGGGTTCATTATTGGTTATTCAATGTGGGAAAACACTTCATAACCAGATCCAGATGTGATACCACAAACCCCCAGGTTCTGACCAAAATGCACACCCAGCACAAACACTCCTGTAATACTGATGGCTTTGAATCACGGGTGTCACACAGAAATCAAATTATTTATTTTACCATCCCCACATCCCTCCCAAGCTGTTTCTGTCCCAAAATTGCCTCTTACATTTTCTGTATACAGATAGTAATAACTAAAATAACCATGTGGATGGATATCACGAACCTGGAAGGTAATAAGAGGCAATGACTCCAGTGACTGAAATGAAGGAGAAAGACAGTTAATGAAATAGAGATGCCTTCCAACAGCTTTTAAATCAATTCACAGAGGCAATTTAAACAGCCCATCCTGTCATGATGTTTAAAATATGTCAATTCTGCTACTTTTCCCCCATTTCCCTTTTTGGCTGAGTTTCTTTCAGTTTTCCCTTTTGGTTAGGAAAAAAATAAGGGGGGGGGATGTAGAAAAACTCACCTTCTTGGCTTCACAGCTTGAGCTTGTAGAAAGACAAAAATCTACTTGAACAGAAGTGAAGTAACTCCAATGACAGAGTGCCCTGGTTAGAAAATTCCTAATAAATCACCAAAACCAATTGCTGCTCCAATGCCACGTTTGACAAATTGAAAATAAATTGCATCAATTGCATGGGAGCCAGGAGAGCCCAGTTCAATATTTTCACCCTAATACATCTACAGGTGGTGTTGGGGGGGGACATTTCTATTATTTATTTATTTTTCACTCTGATCGATGCCGTGTTCTTTCCCGATACACCCTGCCCAGTGCTGGTCAGTAAATATTCATCTCTTCCCTTAATCAATGTGTGTTCAGGAATAGCCAAACGTTCCATCTCCCCCTTCTGTGCAGGACAGGCATCGAGGTGGTCAAGCTCACACAATTATGAGCTATTTTAGTGAAATGATTTGAAATCTGAAGTTTTTGCTCAGACGCTCTTCACAAATCCCACTCCTAAACACAAACTCCCTCATCTCAGCTCCCTCCAAAATCATGGGGAAGGGCAACATCTTCTCAAGAACAGTTTTTGAGGACTGTTTTTCTTCACCTGTAAGGCATTAATGAAAACTAAAATTTCTACAAGCTGAAATAAACTAGAAGAGGAAAAATTTAAATAGTGGGAAGGAATTGTTCCCTGTGAGGGTGGGCAGGTCCTGGCACAGGGTGCCCAGAGCAGCTGTGGCTGCCCCTGGATCCCTGGCAGTGCCCAAGGCTGGACATGGCTTGGAGCACCCCAGGATAGTGGAAGATGTTCCTGCCTCTGGCAGAGGGTGGCACTGGGTGGGTTTAGGGTCTCTTCCCACCCAAAATGTTCTGGGATTCCATGATTCCCACCAGCCTAGCACCATATGTAAAATTCTGCTGCATTTCTACAGCTCCAACAGGTCCCAACAAAATCAGAATTTGGAGTTTGCCCACTACATCATAAAATTCTCACTTGAAAGCACAGCCTATGCAGGAATTCTAGCCAAGGCCAGGTGAAAAAAGGCCAAAATGGGGATTGTGGCTATATAAAAACACCCCTGATCCTGCTCTGGAACCTCTCTGCAGACAGGGATGCAGCAACTGGAAGATCGTGGTTAGATAACACCATTTCTGACTAAATTAAGCATTGCCAGGTTAAGGCCACTAAAGAACTGCAGCACTTCATCCCAGGATCACCAGCCCACACAACAGGCAGAGCTCCTTTCATCAGCAATTGTTTAATACCAGCATTTCTCCTTAGGTCTTATTTTGCTTCCCATTATTCTGAAACAGGTTTTTTTTTTTTTCCTGGAGCTCACCACAACCAGCTCAGCTCCTTGGGTGAGTTCTGTCCACCCAGTGAGGGCATGACCTGCTGGAAATCCAAATATGCTGTGACTATGTAATTAAGCTTCAGTAATTAAATTCTCTTATAAAGCAAATGCGGCAGAGCCACCTCCTTCTCCTCACTGCATGACCATGGAAATGAGGCTGGGCCTGCTGTGGTTTACCTGCCAGCCTTGAGGACAAATGACACAGGGGACAGTGCCACCACAAACTGTTCCCTGGGGGATTCCCCCAGCAGTTTCTACCCTCCCTATCCACCTGCACACTCAAGGTTGTTCCCAATGCCAGGAAGAGGATTTTATTCTCAAGGTGCAATGGCTTTTCCAAGATGAAAATGAGGCATTTTCATGATCCACCAAAAAAAACCTGTCCCTGTCCTGATGCACTCAGGCTCTGGAGATACTCATTAGTGATTTTTGCAGCAAGCAAACCCAGGGAAAATGTATTTTCCCCATTAAACTCAGTCTTGGAAACGACGGAAGACGTTGGCTCTGATTTCAGCTAGGAAAAAGCAAAAGCACCAACCAGACCTGCTGTCCCCATCCCTCCTCGTCCATCGCTGCAGAACAAACAAAGCCTGTGAGCCCCAGAGGACATCTGGCCCTGGGAATTCCAGCCCAAACAGTTGCAGCCTGGCACAGACAAGGCAAGGGAAAGCAGAGTCTGGAGGGAGGTGTCACAGAGCCTTAATTACAAGCTGTGGGTAACACAGCCCTACACAGCAGGATCTACCCAATATTCCTGTCTTTGAGAGATCTCCTACAGGCTTCCCAGACACAAACCCTATATTCCATATATACAGCTGCAAACATCTCATCCCTGCCAGAATTACCCCTGTTAGGAACAATTTCTAACAGTGCTGAGAGCGGTGATGCTGCTAAGTCAGTGCCTGTTGCCCAGCTGCCAAATCCAGAGCCCAAAAATCCCTGCTGCACCTCCAGCCTCAGCCCTTGTGCTGCTGTCCATGGCACAGGGGGGTGGAGATTTGGGAGGAAGCCCAGCCTGCTTTCCTAGCCTAGCACACTGTGTGGTTGCTAATTTTTGTAATTATTAACTGGAAGCAATTAGAAAATTGGATATTTGGGGGCCATGAGTAACTTTTGGGCCATATGGAAAGCAACAAATGGCTGTATCACCCTGGGGGGTGCAGGGATTAATTAGGATCGAGGGGCTCCACTGGTGACTCAAACAAGGTCCATCACAGGAAAGGCAGACCCCACACAGCCAGAGGATGATATGGAACAGGGATGTCCACTCCCTCCATCACCCCCCAGGCACTGGTGAGACTGCTAGAAATTCTAGAAATTCTGCTAGAAATTCTAACCCCATCCCATGGAAACAAAGAGGAACTTCGAGATTTCACACAAACCCAAACTGAGTCCCCGGAGAGAGGACTGGAAACAAAAAAAAAAAAAATTCCAGCAAAGGGCTTTGGCATTACTACGGTTCACAGTCCAAGAAAAGTGGGCTTTGCCACAGCCCTGCTCTAAAGCTGTGCCTCTTGCATTAAGAGAAGCATAATTCAGAGTCGCCAAATCCCAGGCAACAAGCCCAGGCAATTGTGTTTGTGTCTCTACTCAGGGTAAGAAATTAGTTATCTGCCTAAAACAAGCAGGCAGTTTCCAATGCTGTATTTGTGTAATTTGCATGCCTCAATAATGTTTTATGTATTACGCTACTTATAAGCTAAAATGTACATGCACGCTCCTGCAAATTTAGGTAAATTATGAATAAATTAAATCTTATCTAAATAAACAAGTGTCTTTTTGAACAGAAATGCGAGCTGTCATGAATATTTAAGTGGACAAGGATAAATCCTCTTCATACAGTGTTACTTCAAAGAGGATTTTAGAGCTTCCTGATTTTTAGTTAGGGGAATGTAAAGAAAAGAAAAGAGGAGGGGAAGGAAACCTCAGGCCCAGCTATTCTCCAGAGAAATCACTATTGAGGAATCTGGCCCTGTGGGTAGAGGCAGCAAAAGCTCTTTTTTTAGAGGCCTGCAAGGAGTTTTGTTGTTATTTTTGAGCAAAGGAAGACTTGGAGGTTGGGTTTGCAGGGAGGAAACTCGAGCAGAGCCAAGGCATGGAGCCCATGGACAGCCAGAACTGGGAAAGGAGAAAAGGGAGACTTAGAGGACAAAGTCAGCATCGTGTTCCACTGATGTATCTCTGCATCCAGCTCATCCTGGCGCTGGAAAAGGGGATCCACACGTTTTCAGTCCGGTGCAGCACCTTTTGAGAACTTTGGGCAGGCAGTGCAACCTCCGGATTCACTGTTCTCAACTGCACAGGGAAGATAAACATGCAAATAAGACGGCAAAGACGAGGCAGGAGATCATGCGCCTTATCTGCCTGCCCGAGCCGATCTCTCCTAATTGCAGCTGCAGCGCTCCTCGCCCGGGTCTCACCCGCGGCTCCAGGGGGCAACGTGAGTCTTAATTAACTGAGGCTGTGAAGAGCTCCGAGATCCTCAGATAAAAGGTGTTATGGAAGGCCAGAGTGTTATCAGCTGGAAATAAACCCTGGATAATCTTCTCTCATCCAGAACTGGATGTCTCTTAATAATAACCCTGCGGCGCCGCAGCGCTCCCGATTAAGCCCCATCTGGTGCTCCAGCAGGAGCCATGCAGGAATCAGGAGGGCTGGGGGGCCAGGCAGCAGCTTCCCTTTGGAACATCCACTGGCACGTCCGTATTCCCTCACTGTCACTAACCTGGAAGTCCCAACTCCTGCTGATAACCCATGAATTCCCCTCAGGGTGCCAAGGATGGGGAAGGGCACGCAGAGGACGTTCAGCTGGGAGGAGAACCACCACTGGCAAAGGGAAATTGGACAATGTTGTTTTGCACATTCTCAGGGAGGAATGCTCCAGGTTTTTACCTGGTAAATTGGTGAAAGTGTAAACATTTTTGCTCAGAGGAAGAAAAAGAAAAAAAAAAAAAAAAAAGAGGAATAAAGGAACTGATTAGGTGGATTCTGCTGTAGGACATGGAGGTTTTCCTGCATCTGCACTCAGGTTGGGTCTGCATTCAGTGAAGGGCTGAAGCTGCTTGCCCTAGGCCATGGGAAATACTGTGTGAGATTTCAGCCCTGCTCCCACCTAGAACATGGCACTGAACAGGATGAGCCTGGCAGGGAGCTCCTCATGGAGCCAAAGGTGGCACAACCAACCCAGCTGCTCATGCCAAGAGCCAGAACAAGGGCTCCTTCCCCCAGTGCCAAGGCTGGGATGTGTCAGTGGAATTCCCTGGGTGCTTTCCCATCAATTCCATGGGCCCCGAGGGAGTTTGGCTCTGATCTGCTGCCCCATCTCAGTGGAGACCCTTCCCTTCACACCTGGGGGGGGGGGACTGGCAGCTGATTCCTCTCCCTGATGGCAAATCCACCTCCCCAAGAGCAGGGACCCTCCTGGCAGGAGAGCCTTGGACACTTTTTTGTCCATGACATTCCTGCCTGTCTATCAGCAGGGCAGCTTAAGAAAGAACAGTCAGCAGGGACAAAATGAGCCTCTTCAGACCACATTGGGGTTGGATTTGTTGAGTGAGCAGCAGCGTTATCATTTCAAGGTGCAAATGAACAATCTGGCTTCATCATGAATATTGGGAGATAATGGCAGTGTCACTGGAACAGGCAAAGCCACTAAGGCCATTTCAGGCTGAGAAACAGCAGCAGGAGACACTTAATGAACTGCAAAGACATTGCTGGGAGCACACCCCGGCTGAGAGGGGCCTCCTGCAGCCAACCATCACATCAAATCACCACAGACATGTTACTTGTCCTTCCAAAACCACAGCTCCAAACCCTGCTCTGTCCTCTCCTGGCATTCCTCTTCCTCACCCCCCGACCTTTCCCCCATGGGGTCACTTAGCCCAGGCCTGGATCTTGCTGTGAGAGGGACCGGAGGATGATGCAGCCTGGGGAAACCAAGTCCTTGTGTGACCAACATGTCCCCAGCTGCCAGTGGAGGGGCAGCAGGAAGCACTTCCCGAAGGAATTGCTGCCCCCCTCCCCATACAGATGGTCCTACACAGATGTTATCATCTTTCAAGTTTTGAAGGAGTCAGGGAGGAAAAGAGGAGGGGAAAGAAAAGATCTTTAAGGTCTGTTGGTTTGTCACATCTTAACCTTTAAATCAAAAGCAATTTTCAGAGTCATACAAGACTAAAAAGGCTTTTGAAATCAGTGCAATATTTTTTTTCTTATCAGTGCATTCTGCATTTCCCAAGTCAGACGGATCAGTTTTGGTCTGAGACCAAAGCCTTGGATAACAAAAGCAGAGGTCGCTGCCTCATCCCAGCATCCTGGGGAAGTTGTTGAGTTCTGCCCTTCCTGAAGGATCTGCAAGACTCATTTACAAAGGCACTTGGTGGCCTCCCACCTGCGCTGTTGCAATTCCACGCTAATGAGTCAGTCCCAGTGCTCCTGCAGCCCCTGGGGAAACAATCTCATCCTCGTTCCAGCTCAGCTCTTTATGAAAGCATAATTACAGTTCTAGCTGAGGATTTTAGCCCAGGATTCTCATCTTCAGTCCCATTTGCTGCTGTTCCCAGGAGAAGATCCCAGCACGTGCCTGGTAACAGCAGCTCAGAGCTCACTGCAAATCCCTGCCCTTGCGGCCAAGGGGCTCCTGAGCCACCCTTGGAGAGGCTCCAGCAGTGGGATTTGAGCTTTGCCAGGCAGCACAGGGCCGTGCCCCAAAGGGAAAACAAACTTATGGTGAGAGGAGATACCAGAATGCCTCTGAACTTCCCTGAGCACTCCTCATCAGCCAGGCAAGGCTTCACATTCCATGAACTCCCTGCAACCTCACAAGGAGGGACCAGGGCTGGCAGTGTTGGGTTTGCTCAGCCCCTGCTCCCTTCGGAGAGGCTGAGGACTCCCACATCCACCTCTCCGTGCAGCCCTGGTAATTCCATCCCTAAGGCCCAGTGAAGAGCAGCGTGGCAGTAAAAATGCTGATGCGGCCGTAGTAAGAGAGCAGCACGCGCTGTGCTCTCTCTGGAAAGGTGTTCTATAGCTCCTCTTACCCACTTCTGTCCCCCCATGACATTTAATCCATCAAGCTAAGTTGGAAGCAAGCTTGGGGAGGGGGGTACAAAAAAAAGCCCAACACAAACCCTCTAAGATGTGTCCCATTTAGCATCCTCATAGCTTCCAACAACAACAAATTTACAGCGGAGAGAGGGAGGGCGAGGGAAGATGAATGAAATTGCCTAAGAGAGGGAAATGAGCAAACCCAAAAAAGCAATGCCTTTATTTAAAAATATATAGTTGAGAAGTCTAATCACAGAGCATTCAGCTGTGAGGTCTATCCATTATCAAGAGACTGACAACACACACCAGTAGCCAGTCGGGGAACGTTACTTAATAAATCAAAGCTGACAAGCGCTCCCAAACTGATATAAAAATGCTCTTTAATGTCTGTGACCTGCATAAGTTTTATTCATTTTACTTTCTAAAATAATAGATGAATAGCAATCGAAAACAATCTATTCTGCTCAAGTAGGCATCATACATCTTTATTTTTCAAGTGGTTATGGGAAAGAAAGAGAAGTCCCTGGGTGTGGAGGCACAGGGCAGGGCCGTGTGTGCCACGGGCACCTCTGAGGTAAATCATTCCTCCAGCTGTTTCTCTGCCCCTGCATTGCCTCTCCCTTCCTGAGCAGGCAGCAGCCAGTTGATGTGAATGTCATTGACACGTTGGAGGGGCTGAAGGATGCTCAGCTCCAGGGATGCCACAGCTGGGCTGAGACAGGCCCCACATGCCAAGGGCACACCTGGCACCTGCTCAGCTCGGCACAAAACCCCCTGGAAATCTCCAGGCTCAGCATTCCGAGTCCTCACCCATCCTGCAGCCCCTGATTTCCACAGTGCTCCTGTGAGCCTGCATCCCTGACAGCAGCTTTTATATCCTACATTCCAGTGGGAACAAAGGGTTTTAGGAAGCAAGAGCATCCACGAGAGCCTTGGTGACCATCAGGCCTCCAAAAGGCAGAAGCTGTTGTGGGAAGATGCCCTGATAGCCAGGAATGTTGCTTCCAAAAATTAGCTATAGCTGCTTTGGAATTAGCCCAGACACCCTGGTAACTCAGACCATCAGCCTCCCTGCAGGGTCGTTGTTTGAAAAGCAAAATAAAACAAAAGGAAGCAGTTTCTCCACTGCTCTCAGTTTCCATTAAATGATGATCTTTCAGGAAAAAGAAGATTGAAATTGCTGTGTGTGTGTCGCCTCCACCACCCCACCTCTCAGCTTTCAGAAGAAATAAGGTTTGATCTTTTCAAATGGAAATTAAGCAATTTGCAAAATATGTATTTTGGCATTTGGGCAACTTGGCTTTCAAAACAAACTGGGGGTTTATTGATTCCATGAACCACCACCAGAGTTATCTGCAGACCATAATTTTCAGCTTTAATGAGAAGAGCAGCTTTTCATTTGGAATAATAAGTGCCCTGCTCTTGTGTTTTGGCCCATGCCCTCCTCTCCCATCAGTGCCTGGCAGACAGGGACCTGGTGGAGCACAGGCAGGGCTGGATGCTCCTGACAGCCCAATCCAAAAACCCAGGGTGAGGCAGAAGGGAACCTTCCCTCAATTTTAATCAGCCTTAATTCACACTGTGGCTACAAAGTGGTTGGGAGGACTGGTCAGGCATAAATCACCATCCTTCGCTGCAAGTTTAATCAACTTCCAACTGAACCAAGCACCTTTCTGGTGATGAAAAGGACCATAAAACCATGGAGAGAGATATCCTGAGTGTTATTGTTTCCATGGCCTTAGGTCTGGGAGCAGCAGTGCCATAACCCTGACGGGAGCATCTTTCATCATCTCAGCACTGATAAACATTCATCTTACAGATGGGAAGGGATTTACAAGCAGCTTTCCATCTTCTGGGTGCCCCTCCAGGTGTGTCCCAAAGAGGGAACACCCAGCCCTTTCCCAGACATTGCTCTAGGAAGCACAGCTTTAGTGGGAAGCTTGGGAAAGCAGGCAGGAGACATCACCAGGGAAAATGTTCTCTACCTATAAAATGAGAAGAGTGATTTTGCTTTTACATGCCAGGAACAACAAGGATAAGCTTCTCACCACCTGTAAAATGCCCTGTGCTCCATTAAAACAATGTCCCAGCAGACAGAAGGATCAGAATGGATGCAGGAGAGCAGGGAATGTACTGAGCTTAAAATAACATCCAAAAGGAGCAGTTAGTGGTTCAGCAGGGAGACTGGGGTCTGGCTCAGCATTTGGGATGTTACATCCTGCCCTTCCACAAATCCTGCTGTGATCAAACGTGTGAACAGGCATGGGAACAGCAAGAAGAACAAAAAAAAGAGGCAAAACTCAAAAAAATGGGAATTATGCATGGCAGACCTCTGAGATGTGCCAACAGGGCTCCAGCAGTCGGCTGCTCCCTGCTGATGCACAGCCCAGGAAATGAGGCTGCACCAGACAGGTGAGAGGCAGAGCTGTACTGAACATGGCAACAGGAGATGTTTCACCTCCTGACTCACCCGCCCCAATTACCGAGCTGTGGCAGGTTTGATCCTGCCCTGCCTTTCCCCCAGGGAGGCTCCTGCTCCGTTCCCTGCTCAGGTGAGACAGGAAGGTTCCAGCAAAGCCAGAGCCATCTGGGGAGGGCTGGGGAAGGGATTTGGCCACTCCAGGTGGAGCCTGACAGGCTGAGAGGGTGAATGAGCAGGGGATGAGCACCAGGCAGTGTCCCAGGCCAGGCTGGATGGGGCTTGGAGCAACCTGGGCTAGTGGAAAGTGTCCCTGCCCATGGCAGGGTTTGGAATGAGAGTTTTAAGGTATTTTCCAACCCAAAACCTTCTAGTATTTTGTGATTCTGTGAAATCCCATTTCCAGTGAGCCCCAAAAGCTGCAGCCATGCTGGGAATTGCTTGGTTTGGGGACATTCCCTGTGGAGCTGCAGTGCTCAGCCTGATTCCTGGCTACAAAACCAGGCAGGACGTAGGAAATGTACGGAATAAAGAGTTTCAGAGAAACAGAAAATATTTGTGAATGTCACCAATGCCAAACTGCTAATGGAGTTTGCTTTGTTTTTTAAAAGCCAAACGTTTTACCGTCAGCACTTCTGAAATAAAGTAATTTGACATTTTGGAAATAAATTCCTTTTGATAGAGCATTTTAAATTCAAATTACTCTAAAAACAGAACGCTAAAGCAAACATGAGGGTTAAATAGTCCCAAACCCCACAGACGAACATTTTGCATAGTTTTACAACAATCTGCTTTAAATTTTCCTTTGTGAAAAAAAAGCGAGCAAGAACTCCAGTGCTCCTGGCATGGTTTGACCTGAGTTATTAGTTTTTTCCTCCAAAGCTTTTGGCTCAGGCACAGCACTGATCCAGGCTCTATTTAGAGAGACTGACACAGGCAAACCTCCCGTGGTCAGTGCATCCCCTTTGCCCAGGCATAAAAGAACCTATTTTCAGCCTGGCCCCATTAACAGGGCACGGCCCCCCCGCTCCACCTCCCACCCCAGACTTCTTCAATAGGAACATGAATATCAATAAAGCATTAATGAGCAATTTTCCCAGCTTCACCGGCTCTTACTGGAAATAAACCCTGACATCTCTTATGTCATTGACTACCTCTCATCTCCCTGCCTGCCCTGACAGATCCCCAATAGAGCCTGGCCTTCCCTCGCCTCTCAGAATAGCAGCTTTGCTCCACGGGCCTGGGGCTGTGTCTGGGCTTCTGCTCCCACTTGGGCCGGTCTCAGATGGTCTGAAGCCATGCCAAGGAATAGTCAAAGGCCTTTCCTTTCTTCTGAAGTTATAGCTGAAGGGTTGGTGATGCTGCCAGCCCTGGGAAGGGCTGCTGGAAGGAGGGAGGCAGACAAGCGAGGGAGGGAGATGCAGGTTCCAGGTGTTCATTAGGCCCTCGCACAGGGTGCCCAGAGCAGCCCCATCCCTGGAAGTGTCCAAGACCCCGTTGGACAGGGCTTGGAGCACCCTGGGATAGTGGAAGGGCACCCTTCACCAGCCTCCCAAATGGGCATCTCCACCTGCCACAACCAAATTCTCCTTCCAATAAAATAATCCCTAATCCTGGATAAAGCTAGCACTGCCTAATCTAGAACTTGGAGGAAGATGGATGAGTTATGTGATCCCTGCAGGTCCTCTCAAGCCGTTCTTATTCTGCATTTCTCCAGTACCAGGAGGAGCTCTGCCCCCAGTAAAAACAGCTCATGTGTGTCTGAGCTGCCTCAAACATCCCCAGGGTTCTCTCTCCTCACAGAGAAAAGGATTTTCCAGATGCTCAAGCTCAATGTCCCCATTGGAATTTAAGTATGGAATTATGACCCTTTCCCCATGGTGACTCGTGGTTCCTCTCTGCTTTGCAGCATTTTTTGCATGTCCAAGGCTGTTGGTGCTGTTCTCCCACTCTCTGTGCTCAGCTGCTTCCAGACCACCCCAGAAAGGCACAAGGGAAGGAGTTACAGGCATGGGAAATGCATGGCCTTGCCAAATACAAAAGCCCAACATGAAAAACCCCAAACACCCCAATCCATCCAAAACAAACAAAGAAAAATCCCAAAATACCAGAGGGGAAATGGAATTGTCTTTGAAACCTCTCTAAAACCTCAGCAGCAGGGAAAATGGGGGGTGAAACCATGGTAGTGTATGAAAAATGTGGCTGACCCAAGTACTGGCTGGGGAGTATTTTGTAAGGATGGTTTGCAGAGAAATAAGGTATTTAGAAAAACCCTTAAGATGGAAATAAAAACAAAGGGGATATTTTTTCACCCCTTTAGAGCAGAAGGTTTTCCTGCCCTGTCATTACAGGAAACCTCTGCCATGAATTGCCCCCAACACAGAAGATTTCCCTGCATGAAGAAGGGATTATTTCTGCCTTTTACCCTTCCACACATCATTTACAATATTCTGCAGTGATTTACCAACATCAGCTGCACTCCCTGGCACAAAAGCCAGGAGAGAAGCAGCTGCAGAAGTGTTTGTTCTCCATTTTTCCACGAGGCATCTCCCAGCCTGCCCTGAGCTATTCCCTAACCCTGCCCCATGGGGACACAGGGAGCAGCTCCCCTGGCTCAGCCCTCAAGCCAAGGATCCCACCTTGGAGGTTTGGAGAGCTCTGCCCACCCTCCTTAAACCTGAGCCCTGCTGCAGTGCTCTCAGAGCCCCTGAGCCATGGAATGTGTCGGAATTAACACGCTGGGATCTGCTGCCCCCAGCAAGGCACGCGCTTCCACTGAAGGCAGGGAGCACATCAATCAGTGTAAAAATAATAAAAAACCCAGCCCTGCCTGGCTCTAAGTCGTTCATTCAGTGGAACTGGGTGAGTGAACTCTAAACCCACGCTCAGGCACATCCCAGTGCTGCTCTTGGGGTGAAAATCAGGGATGTTGGGGTTGAGACCAACTGTTTGCTCAGATGCTGTTTGTATCTTCATGTTAACAGCCACGTGGTGAGATAAAACACAATGAGGGGAAAAGCTGCTGTTTCCAAGGCTGACCCAAACAACAGCAAGCTGGGGGAGCTTCTGACTCCCTGCTGTCACTATTGAGTCAGGAATGGGAAGAAAGGAGACACTTGACTCCATGCATTTCCAGAGGCAAAAGACTCCTTTATTGCAATCTCACAATATTTATAACCAAAATCATTCACCCAGAACCTGATTTGTTCTTAATCAGCACCCCTCACATGATTGGCTAATTAAGGAGACACCCTTTGGTAAACATCTTATGGGAAAACAACTGTTCAAAACACCAGCTGCAAGATTGTTTTAATTCTTTCTCTCAGCCTTCTCAAAACTCCCCAGAACAATTCCTGGGAAAGTTTATCTGGTTCCTCTCTCCGACCAGGCTGTCAGTATCCACACCCTACAAGTACCTGGAAGTTGTGGCCAGGTGGGGGCTCGGGCTCTTCTTCCAGGTAACAGCGACAGGACAAGGGAAACAGCCTGAGGCTGCACTGGGGAGGTTCAGGTTGGATATTAGGGAAAATTCCTGCCCTGAAAGAGTGGTCAGGCATTGGAAGGGGGTGTCCAGGGCAGTGGTGAAGTCCCCATCCCTGGTGGTGCTCAAACGCAAGCAGATGTGGCACTGCACGACATGGCTTAGTGGGGGTGTCCCATCAAAGGATGGACTTGATGTTCTTCGAGGTCTTTTCCAACCTCAAGGATTCTGTGATCAGACATCTCCACTTTTCCAGAGACCAGTGGAAGAGAAGAGACATTCCCGGGGTTCTGTGTCCTGGGCCACCACAGAAAATGCTTGGGTTGCTCAACTGCTTTGGATATTTGCCTCTAAACAAGCAGCCAAGCCAACACAAAATAAGCATTTATATATATTTATATAAAATCATGGAATTTGTGTTTGAATGGACCTTAAAGCCCATTCTGTTCCATGCCCTGCTAAGAGCAGGGATACCTTCCACTATCCCAGGCTGCTCCAAGCCCTGTCCAACCTGGCCTTGGATACTTCCAGGGTTGGGAAATGTATATTTAGTACAGCCAGAGATGCAGAACCGTCCAGTTGCCCCGCCAAGACTTCCTCCAGTGCCTCTCCACACTGGTTGGATCCTCTTAGGATCACCCCCCAGTCACTCTTGGGCCAGCCTGGCTCCACAGGTGAACCACAAAATATCTTCTCACAGAAAGAAATCCATAAAAGTCAAATTTTCTCTGAGCAAAAAAAAAAAAAAAAAAAAAAAAAAAGGGGGAAAAAAACCCTTTTTGAAGGGATTTTTTTTTAAAAAATTT